>NC_057803.1:155431362-155695997 GCF_018294505.1 Triticum aestivum | reverse complement strand
GGGTGGATGAACAGGACCCCGTGGTGTTGCCTCTGGATGAACAGGACCCCGATCGATCGAGCCGGTTGGGGCTGGATGAACAGGACCCCATGGAGGGCTGGATGAACAGGACCACCTCGTGGAGGGCAGGATGAACAGTAGACTGTGGAGGGCAGGATGAACAATAGATCGTGGAGGGGTGGTTGAACAGGAGCCCGTGGAGAGGGCTGGTTGAACAGTAGCCGGTGGAGTAGCGCGCGATGGAGGCTGGATGAACAGGAGCTCGTGGATGAACAGTCGCATGTGGAGGCTGGAGGAGGTCGACGGTGGATGAACAGTAGCTTGTGGAGGCTGGAGGGGGTCGACGGTGGAGATGAATAGTATCCCGTGGAGTCCTGTTTTGCGGTACGCCACACCCCTCCTGAAACAGGACCCCCGTTTCGACCGTAGCGCTCCAACACAAGTCCGTTTCCTCCGTTTTGCGGTACGCCACACCCCTCCCGATGAACAGGACCCCCGTTTCGACCGTAGGAGGTCCGTTTCCTCCATTTTGCGGTACACCAGACCCCTCCCGATGAACAGGATCCCGTTTCGAACGTGGATGGTCGAACACAAGGCCGTTTCCTCCGTTCTGCGGTACGCTAGGCCTCGTTTCCATCGCCTGTTCCGTCCAAGCCCTCCCGATGAACACGACGACGACGTTGTTTCTCCGTTCCGACCCAGCCATGTACACGAGCCCTGGCCGTACGTATGCGTGAGTAGGCGTTCGAGACCCTGCCCGTATGTACACATACGTGGCCGTATTTTCTTTCTTGCACCCTGGCCGCTGTACGTACATGTACATGCTACGTGCGCGCCTCTACTACGACACGTGCGCGCCTCTACATCCACCAGTATATATGTACGTACACGTTCGCAACCAAAATGACAACGCTATGTACGCTTCGACCAGGTGGGTCCCGATTGTCAGGCACTTCCTTGCGTGCGAAGATGTAGCTGGTGGGTCCCAGCAGTCAGGGGCAAACGTTTTTTTCATGAAATACGGTGGACCATCCGATGGTCCCCGCTGTCAGGTGGAGGAATAATTATTTTGCACGTAATAAGCAGGCACTTCCTTGCTGCGGCCTTGGACCCAGCTGTCAGCCTCTCCACGTACAGTCCACGTCCAATGGAAGCCGTTCCTTGACCACGTTGACCACGCCGCACCGAGAGCACCAGGGCGGTGGACGATGGCGAGGCCTAGGAAGGGGACGACGCGGAGCCGGGGAAGACGCGGCAGTGGATGCCCACGCGTAGAGGAGTACGAGGGTTCACTGGTTCGTGCTACGTCTTGAGCTTGTGTTGGTTTTCCCCGAAGAGGAAGGGATGATGCAGCAGAGTAGCGTAAGTATTTCCCTTAGTTTTTGAGAACCAAGGTATCAATCCAGTAGGAGGTCACACTCAAGTCCCTCGTACCTGCACAAAACGATAGCTACTCGCAACCAACGCGATTAGGGGTTGTCAATCCCTTCACGGTCACTTACGAGAGTGAGATCTCATAGATATAATATTTTTGGTATTTTTGGTATAAAGATGCAAAGTAAAAAGTAAAAGTAAAGTAAAAAAGCAAAACAAGATTAAAGTGATGGAGATTGATATGATGAGAATAGACCCGGGGGCCATAGGTTTCACTAGTGGCTTCTCTCAAGAGCATAAGTATTCCACGGTGGGTGAACAAATTACTGTTGAGCAATTGACAGAATTGAGCATAGTTATGAGAATATCTAGGCATGATCATCTATATAGGCATCACGTCCGTGACAAGTAGATCGAAACGATTCTGCATCTACTACTATTACTCCACTCATCGACCGCTATCCAGCATGCATCTAGAGTATTAAGTTAAAAAACAGAGTAATGCCTTAAGCAAGATGACATGATGTAGAGAGATAAATTCATGCAATATGAAATAAACCCCATCTTGTTATCCTCGATGGCAACGATACAATACGTGCCTTGCTGCCCCTTCTGTCACTGGGTAAGGACACCGCAAGATCGAACCCAAAGCTAAACACTTCTCCCATGGCAAGAACTACCAATCTAGTTGGCCAAACCAAACGGATAATTTGAAGAGACTTGCAAAGATAACCAATCATACATAAAAGAATTCAGAGAAGATTCAAATATTATTCATAGATAGACTTGATCATAAACCCACAATTCATCGGTCTCAACAAACACACTGCAAAAAGAAGATTACATTGAATAGATCTCCACAAGAGAGGGGGAGAACTTTGTATTGAGCTCCAAAAAGAGAGAAGAAGCCATCTAGCTACTAACTATGGACCGGAAGGTCTGAGGTAAACTACTCACACTTCATCGGAGGGGCTAGGATGATGTATAAGCCCTCCGTGATGATGGCCCTCTTCCGGCGGAGCTCCGAAACAGGCCCCAAGATGGGATCTCGTGGATACAGAAAGTTGCGGCGGTGGAATTAGGTTTTTGGCTCCTGTTCTGATCATTTGGGGTACGTAGGTATATATAGGAGGAAGGAGTACGTCGGTGGAGCACCGAGGGCCCCACGAGGCAGGGGGCGCGCCCCCCACCCTCATGACCTCCTCTTTGACTCCCTGGAGTAGAGTCCAAGTCTCCTGGATCACATTCGGTGAGAAAATCACGTTCCCGAAGATTTTATTCCTTGGACTCTGTTTGATATTTTGTTTCTCCGAAACACTGAAATAGGCAAAAACAACAATTTTGGGCTGGGCCTCCGGTTAATAGGTTAGTCCCAAAAATAATATAAAAGTGGAAAATAAAGCCCAATATAGTCCAAAACAGTAGATAATATAGCATGGAGCAATCAAAAATTATAGATACGTTGGAGACATATCAGGCATCCCCAAGCTTAATTCCTGCTCGTCCTCGAGTAGGTAAATGATAAAAAGGGAATTTTTGATGCAGAGTGCTACTTGGCATAATTTCAATGCAAATCTTCTTAATTGTGGTATGAATATTCAGATTAGAAAGATTCAAGAAAAAAGTTTATATTGACATAAAAATAATAATACTTCAAGCATACTAACAAAGCAATTATGTCTTCTCAAAATAACATGGCCAAAGAAAGTTATCCCTACAAAATCATATAGTCTGGCTATGCTCCACCTTCACCACACAAAGTATTTAAATCATGCACAACCCCGATGACAAGCCAAGCAATTGTTTCATACTCTAACTTTTTCAAAACTTTTTCAATCTTCATGCAATACATGAGCGTGAGCCATGGATATAGCACTATAGGTGGAATAGAATGGTGGTTGTGGAGAAGACAAAAATGAGAGATAGTCTCACATCAACTAGGCATATCAACGGGCTATGGAGATGCCCATCAATAGATATCAATGTGAGTGAGTAGGGATTGCCATGCAACGGATGCACTAGAGCTATAAATGTATGGAAGCTCAACAAAAGAAACTAAGAGGGTGTGCATCCAACTTGCTTGCTCACGAAGACCTAGGGCAATTTTGAGGAAGCCCATCATTGGAATATACAAGCCAAATTCTATAATGTAAAATTCCCACTAGTATATGAAAGTGACAACATATGAGACTCTCTATATATATGAAGAACATGGTGCTACTTTGAAGCACAATATATGAGACTCGCTATATCATGGTGCTACTTTGAAGCACAAGTATGGAAAAAAGGATAGTAGCATTGCCCCTTTTATTTATTTTATTTTTTTGGGCCTTATTTTTTTCTTTGGCGTTTCTCTTTTTTTTGGGACAATGCTCTATTGAATGATGATCATCACACTTTTATTTATTTACAACTCAATGATTACAACTCGATTCTAAAACAAAGTATGACTCTATATGGATGCCTCCGGCGGTGTACCGGGATATGCAATGAATCAAGAGTGACAAGTATGAAAAAATTATGAACGGTGGCTTTGCCACAAATACTATGTCAACTACATGATCATGATAAGCAATATGACAATGATGGATGTGTCATGATGAACTAGATGGTGGAAAGTTGCATGGTAATATATCTCAGAATGGCTATGGAAATGCCATAATAGGTAGGTATGGTGGCTGTTTTGAGGAAGGTATATGGTAGGTGTATGATACCGGCGAAAGGTGCGCGGTACTAGAGAGGATAGCAAAGGTGGAAGGGTGAGAGTGCATATAATCCATGGACTCAACATTAGTCATAAAGAACTCATATACTTATTGCAAAAATCTAGAAGTTATCAAAGCAAAGTATTATGCGCATGCTCCTAGGGGGGTAGATTGGTAGGAAAAGACCATCGCTCGTCCCCGACCGCCACTCATAAGGAAGACAATCAATAAATAAATCATGCTCCGACTTCATCACATAACGGTTCGCCATACGTGCATGCTACGAGAATCACAAACTTTAACACAAGTATTCTTTAAATTCACAACTACTCAACTACCATGACTTTAATATTATCATCTCCATATCTCAAAACAATTATCATGCTTCAATCTTTTCTTAGTATTCAACACACTCAAAAGAAAGTTTCACAAATCTTGAATACCAAGCATATTATTATTAAGCAAATTACCATGCTATTAAGAGACTCTCAAAATAATTTAAATGAAGCATGAGAGATCAATAGTTTCTTTAAAACAAATCCACCACCGTGCTCTAAAAGATCTAAGTGAAGCACATAGAGCAAAATTACTTAGCTCAAAAGATATAAGTGAAGCACATAGAGCAAAACTACTTAGCTCAAAAGATATAAGTGAAGCACATAGAGCAAAATTACTTAGCTCAAAAGATATAAGTGAAGCACATAGAGCAAAACTACTTAGCTCAAAAGATATAAGTGAAGCACATAGAGTATTCTATCAAATTTTAATTCATGTATGGCTCTCTCAAAAGGTGTGTACAGCAAGGATGATTGTGGCATACTAAGACACAAACACACAAATAATACAAGACGCTCCAAGCAAAACACATATCATGTTGGTGAATAAAAATATAGCTCCAAGTAAATTACCGATGGAAGTGGACGAAAGAGGGGATGCCTTCCGGGGCATCCCCAAGCTTTGAATTTTTGGTGTCCTTGGATTATCTTGGGGGTGCCATGGGCATCCACAAGCTTAGTCTCTTGCCACTCAGTGTTCCATGATCCATCAAAAGAATTCACCCAAAACTTGAAAACTTCACAACATAAAACTCAAAATAGAAAACTCGTGAGCTCCGTTAGCGAAAGAAAACAAAAGACCACTTCAAGGTACTGTAATGAACTCATTCTTTATTTATATTGGTGTTAAACCTACTGTATTACAACTTCTCTATGGATTATAAACTATTTTACTAGCCATAGATTCATCAAAATAAGCAAACAACACACGAAAAACAGAATCTGTCAAAAACAGAACAGTCTGTAGTAATCTGTAGCTAGCGCAAGATCTGGAACCCCAAAATTCTAAAATAAATTGCTGGACGTGAGGAATTTACCTATTAATCATCTGCAAAAATAATTAACTAAATATCACTCTTCAAATAAAAATGACAGCAGTTCTCGTGAGCGCTAAAGTTTCTGTTTTTTACAGCAAGTTCAACAAGACTTTCCCCAAGTCTTCCCGACGGTTCTACTTGGCACAAACACTAATTAAACACAAAAAAACACAACCAAAACAGAGGCTAAATAATTTATTTATTACTAAACAGGAGCAAAAAGTAAGGAATAACAGAGGCTAAATAATTTATTTATTACTAAACAGGAGCAAAAGTAAGGAATAAAAATAAAATTGGGTTGCCTCCCAACAAGCGCTATCGTTTAACGCCCCTAGCTAGGCATAAAAATGAGGATAGATATAAGTATTGTCATCTTGATTCTTAATTCTTTTAGCGATGTTATGCTCGAATTCGGGAGGTTCCTTACATTTCCCTTCATATTCAGAGATCTTGAGATCTAAAGAATCCAACCGCTTATTGCAAAGAGTAATCAACATATTCATGCGGTGAAGATTTACGCTAACGCTCTTAAGAGGTTCAAGAGATTTTTGTAAAATCTTAGTTACTTCGCAAATTTTCTCAAAAACTTGCGTTTTCTCTTGGGTATGATGTGGCCCCTTTTGTTGAGGTAAAGTTCCTACTATACCTTCTATAATTTCATGCGCGATACTGGGATCAATTTCAATAAAATTGCCTTTGGCAACACAATCCAAAAGTTGTCCATGAGACATATTAAGCCCAACATAAAAGTTGCATAGCAAAATTCTGAAATTTACTTCTAGGGTGCATTTACGATAAGATTCCATCATTCTAAACCAAGCATCCTTTAAGTTTTCTCCTTGCTTTTGTTTGAAGTGAAGGACTTCAAACTCGGGAGACATAGGAGCAGAAAGAGGACTAGCCATGATGACAAGCAAACAAACTAGCACGCGAGCAAACAAGAGGCAAATAGAGAGGGAGGATAGAGAGAGAGGGCGAATAAAACGGCAAGGGTGAATTGGGGGAGAGGAAAACAAGAGGCAAATGGAAAATAATGTAATGCGAGAGATAGGGATTGTGATGGGTACTTGGTATGTTGACTTTTTGCGTAGACTCCCCGGCAACGGCGCCAGAAATCCTTCTTGCTACGTCTTGAGCTTGCGTTGGTTTTCCCCGAAGAGGAAGGGATGATGCAGCAGAGTAGCGTAAGTATTTCCCTTAGTTTTTGAGAACCAAGGTATCAATCCAGTAGGAGGCCACGCTCAAGTCCCTCATACCTGCACAAAACGATAGCTACTCGCAACCAACGTGATTAGGGGTTGTCAATCCCTTCACGGTCACTTACAAGAGTGAGATCTGATAGATATAATATTTTTGGTATTTTTGGTATAAAGATGCAAAGTAAAAAGTAAAAGCAAAGTAAAAAAGCAAAACAAGATTAAAGTGATGGAGATTGATATGATGAGAATAGACCCGGGGGCCATAGGTTTCACTAGTGGCTTCTCTCAAGAGCATAAGTATTCTACGGTGGGTGAACAAATTACTGTTAAGCAATTGACAGAATTGAGCATAGTTATGAGAATATCTAGGCATGATCATGTATATAGGCATCACGTCCGTGACAAGTAGATCGAAACGATTCTGCATCTACTACTATTACTCCACTCATCGACCGCTATCCAGCATGCATCTAGAGTATCATGTTAAAAACAGAGTAACGCCTTAAGCAAGATGACATGATGTAGAGAGATAAATTCATGCAATATGATATAAACCCCATCTTGTTATCCTCGATGGCAACGATACAATACGTGCCTTGCTGCCCTTTCTGTCACTGGGTAAGGACACCGCAAGATCGAACCCAAAGCTAAGCACTTCTCCCATGGCAAGAACTACCAATCTAGTTGGCCAAACCAAACGGATAATTCAAAGAGACTTGCAAAGATAACCAATCATACATAAAAGAATTCAGAGAAGATTCAAATATTATTCATAGATAGACTTGATCATAAACCCACAATTCATCGGTCTCAACAAACACACCGCAAAAAGAAGATTACATCGAATAGATCTCCACAAGAGAGGGGGAGAACTTTGTATTGAGATCCAAAAAGAGAGAAGAAGCCATCTAGCTACTAACTATGGACCCGAAGGTCTGAGGTAAACTACTCACACTTCATCGGAGGGGCTAGGATGATGTAGAAGCCCTCCGTGATGATGGCCCTCTTCCGGCGGAGCTCCGGAACAGGCCCCAAGATGGGATCTCATGGATACATAAAGTTGCGGCGGTGGAATTAGGTTTTTGGCTCCTGTTCTGATCGTTTGGGGGTACGTAGATATATATAGGAGGAATGAGTACGTCGGTGGAGCACCGAGGGGCCCACGAGGCAGGGGGGCGCGCCCTAGGGGGGGCGCCCCCCACCCTCGTGACCTCCTCTTTGACTCCCTGGAGTAGGGTCCAAGTCTCCTGGATCACGTTCGGTGAGAAAATCACGTTCCCGAAGATTTTATTCCGTTTGGACTCCGTTGATATTCTGTTTCTCCGAAACACTGAAATAGGCAAAAAACAACAATTCTAGGCTAGGCCTCCGGTTAATAGGTTAGTCCCAAAAATAATATAAAAGTGGAAAATAAAGCCCAATATAGTCCAAAACAGTAGATAATATAGCATGGAGCAATCAAAAATTATAGTTACATTGGAGACGTATCAGTTTGCTGCAGTGTGAGGCTGCCATCGCCGCAGAATAATAGGGGGTGTGGGTGAGTAGAGGGATGGCCCGGCCAACGGTGGGAGTAGTAGGGGGCGGTGAGGCCTCCGCCGCATCGCAGCCGGCCATGGGAGGCAGGATCACGAGGCACGACCGACGCTGGTTTGGGCGGCTGGAGCAAGAAGACCAGAGGTTGAAGAAGCACTACGGCCGTTGGATGGACATCGTACGGTCACTGGAGCTAGAATCGTGCATATTGACTAAGTTGACAAAGCCCTCTGTCCCCGTCAACTTAGTAGGCCCACAAGTCAGCCTCCCACCAAGGTGGGTCCCAGCTAGCAGGGGGTATTCATTTTTTGTGCGTAATAAGGAGGCACTTTCGGTGGGTCCGAGCTAACAGCAGGGGGAACATTTTTTTCGCGAAATACGGTGGCCCGTCGGGTGGGTCCCAGCAGTCAGGGGCAAACGTTTTTTTCGCGATATACTGGTGGGCGTCCGGTGGGTCCCTGCTGTCAGGTGGAGGAATAATTATTTTCCGCATAATAAGGAGGCACTTCCTTGCGGCTGCCGTGGACCCAGCTGTCAGCCTCTCCACGTACAGTATTCTTCCGATGGAATTCGGCCGTTGACCACATTGACCACGCCGCGCCGACAGCACCACGGCGGTGGACGACGGTGAGGCCTAGGAAGGGGACGATGTGGAGCCAGGGAAGACGTGGCAGTGGATGCCCACACGGAGAGGAGTATGAGGGTTCACTGGTTCGGCTGCGCTGCCGTCGCCGCAGAATAACAGGGGGTGTGGGTGAGTGGAGTGGAGGGATGGCCTGGCCAGCGGTGGGAGTAGTATGGGGGCGGTGAGGCCTCCGCGGCAGCACAGCCGGCCACGGGAGGCAGGAGCAGGCGGCACGACTGGCGCTACTTTGGGGGGCTGGAGCAAGAAGACCAGAGGTTGAAGAAGCACTACGGCCGTTGGATGGACATCGTACGGTCAGTCAAGCTAGAATCGTGCATATTGACTAAGTTGACAAAGCCCTTCATCCCCATCAACTTAGTAGGCCCACTATACTGGGTCCCAGCTAGCAGGGGGAGTATTCATTTTTTTGTGCGTAATAAGGAGGCACTTCCTTGCGTGCGAAGATATAGCTGGTGGGTCCGAGCTGTCAGCGGCGGTAACGTTTTTTTCGCGAAATACAGAGGCCATTTCGGTGGGTCCCAGATGTTAGGTGGAGGAAATCATTATTTTGTGCGTAATAAGGAGGCATTTCCTTGCGTGCGACCGTGGACCCAGCTGTCAGCCTCTCCACGTACAGTCCACTTCAGATGCATGCCGGTCATTGACCATGCTGACCACGCCACGCCGAGAGCACCAGGGCGGTGGACGACGGCGAGGCCTAGGAAGGGAACGACACGGAGGCAGGGAAGACTCGGCCGTTGTTTTTGTTTCCCACGCGGAGTGGAGTACGACTGTACGAGGGTTTACTGGTTCGTCTGCCGTCGCCGGAGAATAACAGCAGGTGTTGGTGAGTAGAGGGATGGCTAGGCCAGCGATGGGAGTACGGTGGGGCGGTGAGGCCTGCGCGGCAGCACAGCCGACCGCGGGGAGGAGGGAGCAGGCAGTCCCGCCGGCGCTTGTTTGAGCGGCTGGAGCAGGAAGAGCAGAGATTGAAGAAGCACGACGACCGTTGGATGGACATCCAAAAGTATTCATGCCATCTGTGGAAAGCCTCAAATATGTGGAAAACAGCATACAACCCATCTGCCATTATTTCAAATAATTTACAGCCCATTTGCTAATTCTCACGGGTTTTTTTGGAGCCCATGTTCTTTATGTTAGCATTACAGCCCATATTGTGGCCACGGTTAAAAAATTATACGAAATTTTGCATATGTCGGTGCGGTCTGAACTGTTTTTAATCCCGAAATTTCGTGTCACATTCAGACTGATTTTAAAAATAAATGTATATCAATATAAAATCCAATAAATTGTCCACGCATAAAAATCAATGCAATTTAAAATCTCAAAATGAAAAAAAGATATTTGAAAATAATTGTCGGTTTGATGTGTTTTAAAAATGTAAAACCCATTTCTCATTACTGATAGGCTATTTTCTCGGCCAGCCGAATGAAGCTCTCCTCATCTTGAAAGATTTGTAGCCCAACAGGCCTGATAAAGAGACTTACTTGACAAATCACAAAAGAACTGGGCTAGCCATTTTCAGAAAAGAAAAAAAACTACTCGGCTGGTCTGTGGTAAACATAAAAGAAAAGGCTGTCTAGACAGGCCAGAGTGTCCCGCACAGCCCAGTTGACACCCTGCTTCCGTCTCAAAAACAAATTAGATAAATGCCACTTCAATTTTCAAACTTTGAAAAATGCCACTGCAATTTTTGCAAACTTTGAAAAACGCCACTACAGTTTGCAAACATTGAAAAACGCCACTCTAGACTTCGAAAAATGCCACTAGAAATGGCATTTTTCAAAGTTTGGAAATTGCAGTGGCATTTCTTGGATACACCAGATTTGGAGTGGCATTTATCAAATTAACCCAAAACAAAAATAACTGGGCGAGTTGCTGGGTCCCTGGTGTGAGCCGCTCGTTGTGCAATTCTCTCGTTTATTGACTACGTTGATAATGGCATGGGACCCAGATGTCAGAAATCCACTAGGAGGAGCCATTTATTATTGGCTTGAAATAAGGAGGCACTTGCTTGCATACTGCCATGACCTTGGCGGGTCCCTGTTGTCATCCTCTCCACGTATAATCATCTCCTGATTGTGTACGCGTCAACTTGCTAGGCCCACAAGTCAGCCTCTAAACCGTGGAGGACAAATACAACCCATTTAAAAAATAACCGTCCATTCCATACGTTCAAATGGAAAGTTCAACATTCAGAGCAAAGTAACAGGTCTAATCCACATATAGAGTACTGAACTTCCATGTTGACAACCATCATAGCCAAGTTAACTATCTACTCCCACTAACACTCTAGTAGCGTACAAGTACTAACTTACTCTTAGCTAACTAGACGATGCCGGCCGCCATCTGCTGTCCATGCTAAACGCCGGCACCGACGTCCTCCGCCTCGCCTCGGACTTGCTAGAGGTGCGATAGGGCGCGTTGCTCGCGTGCGTTGGCCCTTTCCATGCCGGCGTGGTCCACCGAAGCTTCGGCTTCCAAGCGGGAAACCCACTTGACGAGCTGGTAGTAAAAATCAGCATCGCGAACGCGTGCGTGCCCAACAACCTCCAAGGCTATTTGCCGGGCGCCGGCCTCCACGTAGTCGGCCTAGTTGCGGGCACTCTACTCGCGACTCAGAGCGTCGGTGCGCTGCTGCTCCACGTCCCGCTGGCGGCGCAAATCGGCGATGCGCTGCTCCTTCGCTAGGCGGTCGCGCTCCAACAACTCCTGCTCCTCCGCCATGCGGTTGCGCTCCAACAACTCCTCGATCTCCGCATTGCCATCTAAAGACAGATAGAATGCCTCCTCCTTCCGTTTGCCTTCCGGTGAAAACCTGAACACTAGTTTCGGCGGTGACTGCCTCCGGCGTCACCTACCGCGGACAGGTGGGGGCATGGCGGACGTGGCGAGCGACGTCGGGCCGGTGGGGGCTTATGAGGATATGGCGAGTTGGGTCACGGTGGCACCTGAGAAGGCCGGGAAACAGTACTTATAGGCAGAAGGTAGCGCGATGGTCATCAAAATTCAATGCATAATGGCTTAGCGCGCCAGCTTGCCGTGGAAAACTAGAGAAATTGAAATTATGACTGTGACATCTCGTCCCGTCTGGGTCGCACGCCGGCATGGCGGTCAAACGAGTGCACTCGAATCATCTCCCTCCTTGTCAATAATGATTCCATGGATTTAAAGCGTATCTTTTTTCGCATCAGTTAGCTGCCTTAATTACGGCCGGTTGCATGCAGGCACTCAAAATCGCTCGCCGGCAGTACGCGAAGCAGCATGAAACGAGTCACAGTCGAGGGCACGCATGCAGCCACTTAAATCGTTGGAATTAATTAGGCTTAAACTTCTGCATGCCGTTAATTATTGCCATGCCTTGGTCTTGCTGCTTTGCTCACGGGACTAATAAATCCCGGACGGAGGGAGTACCTTGGTTGGTGAGAGGTTTGAATTAAGCCCTGCAAACCGGAAAGGAGGTACTAGTATGTGCATGATCTGCTATTTATTCGTGTAGGATCGAGTAGGTCGTTTCTTGAATTGAGCCCTTGAAACCGGAAAGGAGGTAGTACGTGTGTGATCTGCTATTTATCCGTGTAGGATCAATAGTGTAGCTTGTCAGTTTCTTCAGAGGTAGGCATTTTTGTCCGTGTAGGATCGATAGTGTAGCCTGTTAGTTTCTTCAGAGGTAGGCATTTTTATTCAAAAAACTGCCACTTCGCATCTTGCGTCGCAAATAAAACTGCCAGGAGCGCATTTGTAGGCTAGCTAGTGATCGATCAGTAACTTGTAAACACTGAGCGAACAGAAATAAGTAATTGTTAATGCATCTCAATGATTCACAGATCATATACAAATATGTAGCTCCAAAAGCAAAGATCAGCCACTTCGGATCTTGCATCGCAACTAAAACTAACTAGTACGATTCCCATACATAAGATCAACATGTTAATGCATCTCAATGATTCACAGATCATATACAAATATGTAGCTCCAAAAGCAAAGATCTAGAAAAAACATCTGTTCTTCCTACTAACATGGATGCTTCTCTTGGCCAAAATTCAGTACAGACTGAAAGACAAATTTGTTTGTGAAGTCTACAATTCCTCTTGCAAACGTAAGTGGTTTGACCAACAGCTGGAACCATGAGAATGAACCACACATGATGGAGGAACATCCACTGCAATATAATTTGGTCTTCCCTCGATCACACGGCGAGACTATTTTCGGAATACAAACTTTAACTTAGGCAAAATGATGCCCATTGTATAATCAGACCAAAGCAATGAAGCACCTAGTATTGGCCAATAAATAGTACAGTACTACTTTTCTGCAGTCCATGAAGTGACTATCCAATCTTTCCGTGTCTATTTTCAAATGGCACTGCATGCAGTGACTATACTATTCTCTTGTGCAGTTCAACCAAAATTGCGGGCACTTTGTTTGTTTGCCAAATAGCCACGGGCAGACATCTCTGTCTGCACAAATATCAAGCAGCTAGTAAACATATACCACACCTTGTATTTTCAGTTTAAACATGTCTCTTCCGCTTAGCATCTGTCATGTTCTGCACTGGACAATCTGATACAGTTATGTTTTGCCCCGGACAATTTCATACTGAATTGATTTGCTGGTTCAGAGCAGAAATATAGCGCCTATTCTTCATCAGACCAAGGATACCATGTTCGCAGTGATGGAAGAGGTGAAATCGATACAACCGAAATTGAGCATCCAATCATTGAATCCTGTCCTGCACCTCCAATGTAGGTCCACCCTACCAATAAATTCACATGCAAACCACTAGTATTACTATCTAATGACAGTACAAAAAGAGTAGCAAGATAGTAGCAAACCATGTACCTTCGTAATGAATAGCTCATAGTGCCACCAATTGGATATAAAGGTTTGGAAAAAAACATGCTCCTAATGTTGAACCAGTTGGACTTTTTGTGCAGTTCCACTAAAATCGAGCATCCCTGTTTGCATAGATATTGAAAGTGTGATTACTCTAAAAGTGACACTAGTTGAGGCATAGACTCACAAATATAAGCATTCCAATTTCTTAATTGGAAAAGGTAGCAAGACTGTTTCTAACCACTTGTTTGAAGGAATAAATAAAGCAACAGCGGCTGATGTCAAGAAGGCATACATAGTTTTTTCTGGAAAAGTGAGCCATTCCTGACCTTTCCTCTTCTTTTAAGCAAATTTTGTGCAGTTCTACTAAAATAAAATGCCATCACCGCCTTGACAATTCAGTGACACTGTACTAAAGGAAATGACTTAACATTACATCATGATGTCAGGTATGTAGTCGACAGGCATTAGAGACAAACATACAGACCTCCTACAGAGAAAACCGGAGGAGGTGCCCACTCTTGACCTTTCCTCTTGTCTTCATAATTGTCTGTGCAGTTTAACCAAAATAAAATGACATCAACACCTTGGCATTTTGGTGACACTATACAAAAAAATTAACTTATCTCATGAAAGTGAGGTATGTAATCTATAAGCATTAACAGTGCAAAAATCTGAAGGTAGTAACAAGTTTCATCGTTGGTATACTGGCTGTGCAACAGCATTAGAATGCCTTAGCTGAAAAATCTTTAATACATCCACAATCAACAGCTAACCCTAAAATAATCCAGTGACATTAAATGGCATTGCTTAAATTTATGGGTGGCATTAGACTGAGAGCAGCATTAGTTAAATGTGGCATCACTTTAGCAGTAGCATTGCTTGACTTGACTGTTGGCGTTATACTAACAGCAAAAAAAGTGGCAATAAGAGCATGGGAGGCCCATTCGGACAGTGGGCGCACCAGTACGATGTACCTCCATGGACGTAGAGTGGTGAGGGAGGTATGGTTGCCCAGAGCAACAAATATCCAGGCAGCATATGTGGATTACGTCCCATTTTTGTTCTCTTTAGCCACCTTTTTCCTATGCGAGGACAACAAACCGATCAACCTGGTCATTTTCTATTGAGTTTTCATGCCTTTCTACCCTTCTTCAACCAAGAGACACGAGACTCGTTCCTTAGCTGCTGATTTTCCCCTTTTCAACCTAGATGCGGGTTCAATGCCTACTCTCTTGGACAGTACAGTCTCCCTTCCTTTCCTTATTCAACCCAGACATGGATTAGTCTGCATGTAGTAGGGTTTCCTTTAATAGTGCAAATTATGGTTTTCGTCTGCATGGCCAGCAGAGCAGAGGATAGCAAATTGGGAAGAGGGTGGAGTGGAAAAAGATCCACATGCAATGACGTGGCAGATGGGGCAATAGAACAAGATTATGGTTCAAAAAGAGGTAGCATACCTGAGGGTCGGCGGGAAGTGGCTTTGCTCGTGGTCGTCGTCCTCCGCACGCTTGGGGACGGAGGCCATCCCGCGTGGGCGCTAGGTCTGAGAGGACGGCCTTGTCGTTAGTGCGTGACCTCGCTCGCCGACGACGAGTGCGTCAACGCTGCACGTCCTCTTCTTCCCCGGTGGATCTGTGACCACCGGTGAGGAGGGAGAGAGGGGGCGTCTTTTTTAGATCTGGAGAGAGGGTGGTAGTGTGAGAAGAAAGTGGGCAGCCTGAGGGAGTCCTGGATTAGGGGGTGTTCGGATAGCCGAACTATACCTTCAGCCGGACTCCTGGACTATGAAGATACAAGATTGAAGACTTCGTCCCGTGTCCGGAAGGGATTTTTCTTGGCGTGGAAGGCAAGCTTGGCGATACGGATGTCCAGATCTCCTACCACTGTAACCGACTCTATGTAACCCTAACCCTATCCGGTGTCTATATAAACCGGAGGGTTTTAGTCCGTAGGACGACATACACATCAACAATCATACCATAGGCTAGCTTCTAGGGTTTAGCCTCTCTGATCTCGTGGTAGATCTACTATTGTACTACCCATATCATCAATATTAATCAAGCAGGACGTAGGGTTTTACCTCCATCGAGAGGGCCCGAACCTGGGTAAAACTTCGTGTCCCTTGCCTCCTATTTCCATCCGGCCTAGACGCACAGTTCGGGACCCCCTACCCGAGATCCGCTGGTTTTGACACCGACATTGGTGCTTTCATTGAGAGTTCCTCTGTGCCGTCGCCGTCAGGCCCGATGGCTCCTACGATCATCAATGGCGATGCAGTCCAGGGTGAGACCTTCCTCCCCGGACAGATCTTCATCTTTGGCGGCTTCGCACTGCGGGCCAATTCACTTGGCCATCTAGAGCAGATCGAAAGCTACGCCCCTGGCCGTCAGGTCAGATTCGGAAGTTTAAACTACACGGCTGACATCCGCGGGGACTTGATCCTCGACGGATTCGAACCACTGCCGAGCGCGCTGCACTGTCACGACAAGCATGATCTAGCTCTACCACCAAACAGTGCCCTGGGGGCCGCACCCGCATCAGCTCCGACCCTTAGTTCGGAGCCGACCGCGCCGATCGAGGATGGGCGGTTGGACGCCACCTCAGGGGCTGCGATCCAAACGGCGATTGAGCCGAACACCAGTCCCGTACTCTGCGAGGCTCGTGACTCCAAGGAGCCGGACTCCTACTCCGAACCCTCCACGCCCTTGCCAGTCAAATCCGATTGGGCGCCGATCATGGAGTTCACTACCGCAGACATCTTTCAGCACTTGCCTTTCGGCGATATCCTGAAGTCACTAAAGTCTCTCTCTTTATCAGGAGAGCCCTGGCCGGACTACGGTCAGCAAGGTTGGGGTACGGACGATGAATAAATTCAAAACCCACCACCCACCCACTTTGTAGCCACTGTCGACGACTTAACCGACATGCTCGACTTCGACTCCGAAGACATCGACGGTATGGACACCGATGAAGGAGACGATGAAGAACCAGCACGTACTAGGCCCTGGAAAGCCACCTCGTCATATGACATATACATGGTGGACACCCCAAAAGAGGGAGAGGGCGATGGAACAACAGAGGATGACCCCTCCAAGAAACAGCCCAAGCGTCAGCGTCAGCAGCGCCGCTCAAAATCCCGCCAACACAAAAACGGTGATTCCAGCACGGGAGATAATAATACTCCGGAGAGTGCCGAAGAAAACCCCCTCCAGCAAGGTTTAGCACAGGAGGATGGAGAAGCCATCCTTCATGAGAGAGCGGCAGACAGAGAGGTCGAGGACGATAATTATATGCCTCCCTCCGAAGATGAGGCAAGCCTCGACGACGATGAATTCATCGTGCCAGAGGATCCAGCAAAAGCGTTTCTAACGCAGGCTTATGGCCACAGCAAGAAGCCTCAAGAAAAAACAGCAACAACTCAGAGCTGATCAAGATTTGCTAGCTGACAGATGGACTGAAGTCCTTGCGGCCGAAGAGCATAAACTCAAACGCCCCTCCAAGAGCTACCCAAAGCGCAGGTTGCTACCCCAATTAGAGGAGGAAGCACTTGATGCGGCCGACCATCCACCTCGTGGCCGCGACAGAGAGGCCTCCCGTCCCTCCACTCAAGCCGCACCCCGTACAAAGGCACGGGAATATGCGCCGGACTTACGAGACATGTTGGAGGACAAGGCAAGGCAAACACGATCGATCTACGGATCGCGTGGGCACCCTATGGCTCGAGACGGTAACCGTCACGCCGGCCACAAATTCAGCAGTTCCGAACACAGTAGACAAAGCTCATTAGAGCTACGTCATGATATCGCCCAGTACAGAGGCGCCACACACCCACTATGCTTTACAAACGAAATAATGGATCATCAAATCCCCGAGGGTTTCAAACCCGTAAACATCGAATCATATGATGGCACAACAGACCCCACGGTATGGATCGAGGATTATCTCCTTCATATCCACATGGCCCGCAGCAACGATTTTCATGCCATCAAATACCTCCCACTCAAGCTTAAAGGACCAGCTCGGCATTGGCTCAACAGCTTGCCAACAGGTTCAATCAGTTGTTGGGAGGACCTGGAAGCCGCATTCATCGACAATTTCCAGGGCACTTATGTGCGACCCCAGACACCGATGACCTAAGTCACGTAATCCAGCAGCCAGAGGAATCAGCTAGACAATTCTGGACGCGGTTCCTAACAAAGAAAAATCAAATAGTCGAATGTCCGGACGCTGAAGCCCTAGCAGCCTTCAAGCACAATATCTGTGACGAGTGGCTGGCCCGGCACCTCGGACAGGAAAAGCCGAAATCTATGGCAGCACTCACGACACTCATGACCCCCTTTTGTGCGGGAGAAGATAGCTGGCTTGCTCGTAGCAACAACATGACCAAGAACCCTGGTAGTTCGGACACCAGGGACATTAGTGGCAGGTCGCGTCGCAACAAGCAGAAGCGCCGCATTAACGGCGACAATGCTGAGGATACGGCAGTCAATGCCGGATTCAGAGGCTCTAAATCCGGTCAGCAGAAAAAGCCATTCAAAAGGAATCCTAGGGGCCCGTCCAGCTTGGACCGAATACTCGACCGCCTGTGCCAAATACATGGCACCCCCGAAAAGCCGACCAATCACACCAACAGGGATTGTTGGGTGTTCAAGCAGGCAGGCAAGTTAAGCGCTGACAATGAAGTCAAGGGGCTGCATAGCGATGACGACGAGGAGCCCCGGCCGCCGAACAATAGTGGACAGAAGGGTTTTCCCCCACAAGTGCGGATGGTGAACATGATATACGCAACCCATGTCCCCAAAAGGGAGCGAAAGCGTGCGTTAAGGGACGTATACGTGGTAGAGCCAGTCGCCCCAAAGTTCAACCCATGGTCCACCTGCCCGATCACCTTTGATCGAAGGGACCATCCCACTAGCATCCATCATGGCGGATTCGCCACATTGGTTCTAGACCCAATTATTGACAGATTTCATCTCACTAGAGTCCTTATGGACGGCGGCAGCAGCCTGAACCTGCTTTACCAGGACACAGTGCGGAAAATGGGCATAGATCCCTCGAGGATTAAGCCCACCAAAACGACCTTTAAAGGCGTAATACCAGGTGTAGAGGCCAACTGCACAGGCTCAGTCACACTTGAAGTGGTCTTCGGATCTCCGGATAATTTCCGAAGCGAGGAGTTAATCTTCGACATAGTCCCGTTTCGCAGTGGCTATCACGCACTGCTCGGGCGAACCGCATTCGCCAAATTCAATGCGGTACCAAACTACGCATACCTTAAGCTCAAGATGCCAGGCCCTCATGGAGTAATTACGGTCAATGGAAACACCGAACGCTCGCTCCGAACGGAGGAGCACACGGCGGCCCTTGCAGCGGAAGTACAAAGCAGCCTCTTCACGCAGTTCTCCAGTCCGGCCATTAAACGTCCGGACACCGTCAAGCGCGCCTAGAGTAACCTACAACAAGACCGCCTAGCACGTTCCGAGCAGGCGTAGCAATGCGGCCCCAACCCCAACCCTTGCAAAAAGGCGACGCCAGTACTTCGCGTCCATAACTACGCTCTGGAAATACCATGGGCATAGGGGGAGGGGCACCTGTTGGGGAACGTTGCAGAAAACAAAAAATTTCCTACGGTTTCACCAAGATCCATCTATGAGTTCATCTAGCAACGAGTGATTAGATGCATCTACATACCTTGTAGATCGCGAGCGGAAGCGTTCAAAGAACGGGGATGATGTAGTCGAACACGACGTGATCCAAATCACCGGAGATCCTAGCACCGAACGGACGGCACCTCCGCGTTCAACACACGTACAGAACAGCCACGTCTCCTCCTTCTTGATCCAGCAAGGGGGGAGGAGAGGTTGAGGGAGATGGCACCAGCAGCAGCACGACGGCGTGGTGTTGATGGAGCTGCAGTACTCCGGCAGGGCTTCGCCAAGCACTATGGAGGAGGAGGAGGTGTTGGAGAGGGAGAAGGAGGCAACCAAAGGCCAAGGTATGAAGTCCCTCCTTTCCCCCACTATATATAGGAGGGCCAAGGGGGGTGGCCGGCCCTAGGAGATCCAATCTCCTAGGGGGGCGGCGGCCAAGGGGGGTTTCCCTCCCCCCCAAGGCACCTAGGAGGTGCCTTCCCCTCCTAGGACTCTTCCCCCTCAAACCCTAGGCGCATGGGCCTATGTGGGGCTGGTGCCCTTGGCCCATGTAGGCCAAGGCGCACCCCCTACAGCCCATGTGGCCCCCCGGGACAGGTGGACCCACCCGGTGGACCCCCGGGACCCTTCCGGTGGTCCCGGTACAATACCGATAACCCCGAAACTTGTCCCGATGCCCGAAACAGGACTTCCCATATATAAATCTTTACCTCCGGACCATTCCGGAACTCCTCGTGACGTCCGGGATCTCATCCGGGACTCCGAACAACATTCGGGTTACTGCATATACATATCCCTACAACCCTAGCGTCACTGAACCTTAAGTGTGTAGACCCTACGGGTTCGGGAGACATGTAGACATGACCGAGATCGCTCTCCGGTCAATAACCAACAGCGGGATCTGGATACCCATGTTGGCTCCCACATGCTCCACGATGATCTCATCGGATGAACCACGATGTCGAGGATTTAATCAACCCCGTATGCAATTCCCTTTGTCAATCGATATGTTACTTGCCCGAGATTCGATCGTCGGTATCCCAATACCTCGTTCAATCTCGTTACCGGCAAGTCACTTTACTCGTACCGTAATGCATGATCCCGTGACCAGACACTTGGTCACTTTGAGCTCATTATGATGATGCATTACCGAGTGGGCCCAGTGATATCTCTCCGTCATACGGAGTGACAAATCCCAGTCTCGATCCGTGTCAACCCAACAGACACTTTCGGAGATACCTGTAATGCACCTTTATAGTCACCCAGTTACGTTGTGACGTTTGATACACCCAAAGCACTCCTACGGTATCCGGGAGTTACACGATCTCATGGTCAAAGGAAAAGATACTTGACATTAGAAAAGCTCTAGCAAACGAACTACACGATCTCACGCTATGCTTAGGATTGGGTCTTGTCCATCACATCATTATCCTAATGATGTGATCCCGTTATCAATGACATCCAATGTCCATAGCCAGGAAACCATGACTATCTATTGATCAACGAGCTAGTCAACTAGAGGCTTACTAGGGACATGTTGGTGTCTGTTATTCACACATGTATTACGATTTCCGGATAATACAATTATAGCATGAATAAAGACAATTATCATGAACAAAGAAATATAATAATAATGCTTTTATTATTGCCTCTAGGGCATATTTCCAACAGTCTCCCACTTGCACTAGAGTCAATAATCTAGTTACATTGTGATGAATCGAACACCCATGGAATTCTGGTGTTGATCATGTTTTGCTCTAGGGAGAGGTTTAGTCAACGGATCCGCTACATTCAGGTCCGTATGTACTTTACAAATCTCTATGTCTCCATCTTGAACATTTTCACGAATGGAGTTGAAGCGACGCTTGATGTGCCTTGTCTTCTTGTGAAACCTGGGCTCCTTGGCAAGTGCAATAGCTCCAGTGTTGTCACAGAAGAGCTTGATCGGCCCCGACGCATTGGGTATGACTCCTAGGTCGGTGATGAACTCCTTCACCCAAATTGCTTCATGTGCTGCCTCCGAGGCTGCCATGTACTCCGCTTCACATGTAGATCCCGCCACGACGCTCTGCTTGCAACTGCACCAGCTTACTGCCCCACCATTCAAAATATACACGTATCCGGTTTGTGACTTAGAGTCATCCAGATCTGTGTCGAAGCTAGCGTCGACGTAACCCTTTACGACGAGCTCTTCGTCACCTCCATAAACGAGAAACATTTCCTTAGTCCTTTTCAGGTACTTCAGGATATTCTTGACCGCTGTCCAGTGTTCCTTGCCGGGATTACTTTGGTACCTTCCTACCAAACTTACGGCAAGGTTTACATCAGGTCTGGTACACAGCATGGCATACATAATAGAACCTATGGCTGAGGCATAGGGGATGACACTCATCTCTTCTATATCTTCTGCCGTGGTCGGACATTGAGCTGAGCTCAATTTCACACCTTGCAAAACAGGCAAGAACCCTTTCTTGGACTGATCCATTTTGAACTTCTTCAAAATCTTATCAAGATATGTGCTTTGTGAAAGACCTATGAGGCGTCTCGATCTATCCCTATAGATCTTGATGCCTAATATATAAGCAGCTTCTCCAAGGTCCTTCATTGAAAAACTCTTATTCAAGTAGGCCTTAATGCTGTCCAAAAGTTCTATATCATTTCCCATCAAAAGTATGTCATCTACATATAGTATGAGAAATGCTATAGAGCTCCCACTCACTTTCTTGTAAACACAGGCTTCTCCATAAGTCTGTGTAAACCCAAACGCTTTGATCATCTCATCAAAACGAATGTTCCAACTCCGAGATGCTTGCACCAGCCCATAAATCGAGCGTTGGAGCTTGCACACCTTGTCAGCATTCTTAGGATCGACAAAACCTTCCGGCTGCATCATATACAATTCTTCCTTAAGGAAACCATTAAGGAATGCCGTTTTGACGTCCATTTGCCAAATTTCATAATCATAAAATGCGGCAATTGCTAACATGATTCGGACGGACTTCAGCTTCGCTACCGGTGAGAAAGTCTCATCGTAGTCAACCCCTTGAACTTGTCGATAACCCTTAGCGACAAGCCGAGCTTTATAGATGGTCACATTACCATCCGCGTCTGTCTTCTTCTTAAAGATCCATTTATTTTCTATGGCTCGCCGTTCTACGGGCAAGTCAGTCAAAGTCCATACTTCGTTTTCATACATGGATCCTATCTCGGATTTCATGGCTTCTAGCCATTTGTCGGAATCCGGGCCCGCCATCGCTTCTTCATAGTTCGAAGGTTCACTGTTGTCTAACAACATGATTTCCAAGACAGGGTTGCCGTACCACTCTGGTGTGGAACGTGTCCTTGTGGACCTTCGAATTTCAGTAGGAGCTTGATCAGAAGTATCTTGATCATTATCATTAACTTCCTCTCTAGCCGGTGCAGGCACCTCAGGAACATTTTCTTGAGTTGCGCCATTTTCCGGTTCAGGAGGTAATACTTCATCAAGCTCTACTTTCCTCCCACTTACTTCTTTCGAGAGAAACTCTTTCTCCAGAAAGGACCCATTCTTGGCAACAAAGATCTTGCCTTCGGATCTGAGGTAGAAGATATACCCAACAGTTTCTTTAGGGTATCCTATGAAGACGCATTTTTCCGATTTGGGTTCGAGCTTTTCAGGTTGAAGTTTCCTGACATAAGCATCGCATCCCCAAACTTTTAGAAACGACAGCTTAGGTTTCTTCCCAAACCACAATTCATACGGTGTCGTCTCAACGGATTTCGACGGTGCCCTATTTAAAGTGAATGCGGCAGTCTCTAAAGCATAGCCCCAAAAAGATAGTGGTAAATCGGCAAGAGACATCATAGATCGCACCATATCTAATAGAGTGCGATTACGACGTTCGGACACACCATTACGCTGAGGTGTTCCAGGCGGCGTGAGTTGTGAAACTATTCCACATTTTCTTAAGTGTGTACCAAACTCGTGACTCAAGTATTCTCCTCCACGATCTGATCGTAGAAACTTGATTTTCCTGTCACGTTGATTCTCAACTTCACTCTGAAATTCCTTGAACTTTTCAAAGGTCTCAGACTTGTGTTTCATTAAGTAGACATACCCATATCTACTCAAGTCATCAGTGAGGGTGAGAACATAACGATAGCCACCGCGAGCCTCAACACTCATTGGACCGCACACATCAGTATGTATGATTTCCAATAAGTTGGTTGCTCGCTCCATTGTTCCTGAGAATGGAGTCTTGGTCATTTTACCCATGAGGCATGGTTCGCACGTGTCAAATGATTCGTAATCAAGAGACTCTAAAAGTCCATCAGCATGGAGCTTCTTCATGCGTTTGACACCTATGTGACCAAGGCGGCAGTGCCACAAGTATGTGGGACTATCACTATCAATCTTACATCTTTTGGTACTTACACTATGAATATGTGTAGCATTACGCTCGAGATTCATAAAGAATAAACCATTCACCATCGGAGCATGACCATAAAACATATCTCTCATATAAATAGAACAACCATTATTCTCGGATTTAAATGAGTAGCCATCTCGAATTAAACGAGATCCTGATACAATGTTCATGCTCAAACTTGGCACAAAATAACAATTATTGAGGTTCAAAACTAATCCCGTAGGTAAATGTAGAGGTAGCGTGCCGACGGCGATCACATCGACCTTGGAACCATTCCCGACGCGCATCGTCACCTCGTCCTTCGCCAGTCTCCGTTTATTCCGCAGCTCCTGCTGTGTGTTACAAATATGAGCAACGGCACCGGTATCAAATACCCAGGAGTCACTACGATTACTGGTAAGGTACACATCAATTACATGTATATCAAATATACCTTTGGTTTTGCCGGCCTTCTTGTCCGCTAAGTATTTGGGGCAGTTCCGCTTCCAGTGACCACTTTCCTTGCAATAAAAGCACTCAGTCTCGGGCTTGGGTCCATTCTTTGGCTTCTTCCCGGCAGCTTGCTTGCTGGGCGCGGCAACTACCTTGCCGTCCTTCTTGAAGTTCTTTTTACCCTTGCCCTTCTTGAACTTAGTGGTTTTATTGACCATCAACACTTGATGTTCCTTCTTGACTTCTACCTCTGCTGATTTCAGCATAGCAAATACTTCAGGAATGGTCTTTTCCATCCCCTGCATATTGAAGTTCATCACAAAGCTCTTGTAGCTTGGTGGAAGCGACTGGAGGATTCTGTCAATGACCGCATCATCCGGGAGATTAACTCCCAGCTGAGTCAAGCGGTTATGTAACCCAGACATAGTGAGTATGTGCTCACTGACAGAACTATTTTCCTCCATCTTACAGCTGAAGAATTTGTCGGAGACTTCATATCTCTCGACCCGGGCATGAGCTTGGAAAACCATTTTCAGCTCTTCGAACATCTCATATGCTCCATGTCTCTCAAAACGCTTTTGGAGCCCCGGCTCTAAGCTGTAAAGCATGCCGCACTGAACGAGGGAGTAGTCATCGGAACGTGCCTGCCAAGCGTTCATAACGTCTTGTTCTGCAGGGAGAACAGGTGCGTCACCCAGCGGTGCTTGTAGGACATAATCTTTCTTGGCAGCTATGAGGATGATCCTCAGGTTCCGGACCCAGTCCGTATAGTTGCTGCCATCGTCTTTCAGCTTGGTTTTCTCTAGGAACGCGTTGAAGTTGAGGACTACGTTGGCCATTTGATCTACAAGACATATTGTAAAATATTTAGACTAAGTTCATGATAATTAAGTTCATCTAATCAAATTATAATGAACTCCCACTCAGATTTGACATCCCTTTGGTCATCTAAGTGTTACACGATCCGAGTCGACTAGGCCGTGTCCGATCATCACGTGAGACGGACTAGTCATCGTCGGTGAACATTCTCATGTTGATCGTATCTTCCATACGACTCGTGTTCGACCTTTCGGTCTCCGTGTTCCGAGGCCATGTCTGTACATGCTAGGCTCGTCAAGTTAACCCTAAGTGTTTTCGCTGTGTAAAACTGTCTTACACCCGTTGTATGTGAACGTAAGAATCTATCACACCCGATCATCACGTGGTGCTTCGAAACGACGAACTGTAGCAACGGTGCACAGTTAGGGGAGAACACTTCTTGAAATTTTGTAAGGGATCATCTTATTTACTACCGTCGTCCTAAGTAAACAAGATGCATAAAACATAATAAACATCACATGCAATTATATAAAGTAGTGACATGATATGGCCAATATCATATAGCTCCTTTGATCTTCATCTTCGGGGCTCCATGATCATCTTGTCACCGGCATGACACCATGATCTCCATCATCATGATCTCCATCATCGTGTCTTCATGAAGTTGTCACGCCAACGACTACTTCTACTTCTATGACTAACGCGTTTAGTAATAAAGTAAAGTAGTTTACATGGCGTTCTTCAATGACACGCAGGTCATACAAAAAATAAAGACAACTCCTATGGCTCCTGCCGGTTGTCATACTCATCGACATGCAAGTCGTGATTCCTATTACAATAGCATGAACATCTCATACATGACATATAGATCATTCATCATTCATCACAACTTTGGCCATATCATATCACAAAGCACTTGCTGCAAAAACAAGTTAGACGTCCTCTAATTGTTGTTGCAAGTTTTACGTGGCTGAAGTAGGGTTCTAGCAAGAACGTTTTCTTACCTACGTGAAAGCCACAATGTGATTTGTCAACTTCTATTTACCCTTCATAAGGACCCTTTTCATCGAATCCGCTTCAACTAAAGTAGGAGAGACAGACACCCGCCAGCCACCTTATGCAACTAGTGCATGTTAGTCGGTGGAACCGGTCTCACGTAAGCGTACGTGTAAGGTTGGTCCGGGCCGCTTCATCCCACAATACCGCTGAAGCAAGATAAGACTAGTAGCGGCAAGAAAGTTGACAAATCTACGCCCACAACAAATTGTGTTCTACTCGTGCAAGAAGAACTACGCATAGACCTAGCTCATGATGCCACTGTTGGGGAACGTTGCAGAAAACAAAAATTTTCCTACGGTTTCACCAAGATCCATCTATGAGTTCATCTAGCAACGAGTGATTAGATGCATCTACGTACCTTGTAGATCGCGAGCGGAAGCGTTCAAAGAACGGGGATGATGTAGTCGAACACGACGTGATCCAAATCACCGGAGATCCTAGCACCGAACGGACGGCACCTCCGCGTTCAACACACGTACGGAACAGCCACGTCTCCTCCTTCTTGATCCAGCAAGGGGGGAGGAGAGGTTGAGGGAGATGGCACCAGCAGCAGCACGACGGCGTGGTGTTGATGGAGCTGCAGTACTCCGGCAGAGCTTCGCCAAGCACTATGGAGGAGGAGGAGGTGTTGGAGAGGGAGAAGGAGGCAACCAAAGGCCAAGGTATGAAGTCCCTCCTTCCCCCACTATATATAGGAGGGCCAAGGGGGGTGGCCGGCCCTAGGAGATCCAATCTCCTAGGGGGCGGCGGCCAAGGGGGGTTTCCCTCCCCCCCAAGGCACCTAGGAGGTGCCTTCCCCTCCTAGGACTCTTCCCCCTCAAACCCTAGGCGCATGGGCCTATGTGGGGCTGGTGCCCTTGGCCCATGTAGGCCAAGGCGCACCCCCTACAGCCCATGTGGCCCCCCGGGACAGGTGGACCCACCCGGTGGACCCCCGGGACCCTTCCGGTGGTCCCGGTACAATACCGATAACCCCGAAACTTGTCCCGATGCCCGAAACAGGACTTCCCATATATAAATCTTTACCTCCGGACCATTCCGGAACTCCTCGTGACGTCCGGGATCTCATCCGGGACTCCGAACAACATTCGGGTTACTGCATATACATATCCCTACAACCCTAGCGTCACTGAACCTTAAGTGTGTAGACCCTACGGGTTCGGGAGACATGTAGACATGACCGAGATCGCTCTCCGGTCAATAACCAACAGCGGGATCTGGATACCCATGTTGGCTCCCACATGCTCCACGATGATCTCATCGGATGAACCACGATGTCGAGGATTTAATCAACCCCGTATGCAATTCCCTTTGTCAATCGATATGTTACTTGCCCGAGATTCGATCGTCGGTATCCCAATACCTCGTTCAATCTCGTTACCGGCAAGTCACTTTACTCGTACCGTAATGCATGATCCCGTGACCAGACACTTGGTCACTTTGAGCTCATTATGATGATGCATTACCGAGTGGGCCCAGTGATATCTCTCCGTCATACGGAGTGACAAATCCCAGTCTCGATCCGTGTCAACCCAACAGACACTTTCGGAGATACCTGTAATGCACCTTTATAGTCACCCAGTTACGTTGTGACGTTTGATACACCCAAAGCACTCCTACGGTATCCGGGAGTTACACGATCTCATGGTCAAAGGAAAAGATACTTGACATTAGAAAAGCTCTAGCAAACGAACTACACGATCTCACGCTATGCTTAGGATTGGGTCTTGTCCATCACATCATTATCCTAATGATGTGATCCCGTTATCAATGACATCCAATGTCCATAGCCAGGAAACCATGACTATCTATTGATCAACGAGCTAGTCAACTAGAGGCTTACTAGGGACATGTTGGTGTCTGTTATTCACACATGTATTACGATTTCCGGATAATACAATTATAGCATGAATAAAGACAATTATCATGAACAAAGAAATATAATAATAATGCTTTTATTATTGCCTCTAGGGCATATTTCCAACAGCACCATCACGGCACGCCCAAAACACGACTTAAAACCGCACCAGGGGCTACCGATTTTTTACTTTTCTCTTATTTCCAGGACTCTACTCTTTGGAAGGCCTGTTTGGCAGTTCAATTGCCGCACAAACGGTGCAAGGACCAGGGAAGCAGACAAGCCATGCCGCATTACGGAAATCCCAGGTGGACTCTATCACGAGCAGTATACCTATTTCGCATACTATTCCGCAGCTTGCCCCTGGAGCAGACATGTTAAATAGTCCAACTTTTCGTTTATCGCATTACTTGTATTGTTCTGCTTTGATTGCAGCTATTTTAATAAACAATGCATAGCTTTTGTCTATTTTTTGCATTACCTTTTTTTATATATGTTCCTTAACGACATGTTGCACCCGTACACGTTGGTACGGCCAAAATACGCTAGGGGCTTTAGTACCCCTCAATATGGTGTGAGAAGTCCGAACACTTTCACAAGTGCGGCACCCCGAACTTATAGCACTATATGCATCGGCTCCGAATCATGTCTTGGGTCAATAGTTGGGTTTGCCCGGCTCCTATGTTTTGGTGCCTTATGTTCCGCTATATCGGCTAAGGTAGCACTAGGAGAACCACTGCGATTGTGCCTCAGTTGAGCTGGGCCGAGCACCTCAGTGGAGAAAGCTAAAACTGACTGTCATGATGAAGCGAGAGTTGGTCGCTGTTCGAGAGGTTTTTTCGAGTCCCTAAAGACTTATGCCGCTTAGGGTGAGGAGTCGGCTCTGTCCGGCCAAGGCGTGGATAGCGCCCCGAACTCGGTCTTCCGAATACTAGGGGCTTCGCCGAAATTTAAAATTATAGAATTCTATGGCTAAGTGAGAGTGTTCACGCATTACAGTCCGATTCCCCCGTTCGTTGGGCTGAGCGCCTTCCTCGAAGGACCCAAATAAGGGAAAAAGAGCGCCCAGGTTTATCCTCGAACACCCCAGCACTAGCGGCAAGGGGGCAGAAGCCGACGACTCGCCATCTCTCAGTATTGATAAACAGCCGCACAGAAGGTAATATTTTAAATTCAAGCAGCATTGCTTAGCGCATATGAACAAGTTTTCAGCACAGAGGTTAACACGAGCGGGTTTTACTCAAAAAATACATCCTTGGTACATTCATCCGCAGCAAGGCGGGCACCCTTCAGAACATCCTTATAATAATTCTCGGGCTTGCGATGCTCTTTCCCCGGTGGTGGCCCGTCCTTCACAAGCTTCTCCGCATCCAGCTTGCCCCAGTGCACCTTAGCACGGGCAAGGGCCCTACGGGCACCTTCAATGCAGACGGAGCACTTGATGTCTTCAAGCCTTGGACAGGCCCCCACCAGCCGCCGCACCAGCCCGAAATAGCTCCCAGACAGAGCCTCTCCAGGCCACAGCCGAACTATGAGGCCCTTCATGGCCTGTTCGGCCGCCTTGTGGAGCTCGACCAGTTGCTTCAGCTGGTCGCTCAGGGGCACGGGGTGTCCGGCCTCAGCATACTGAGACCAGAACACCTTCTCCGTCGAGCTACCCTCCTCGGCTCGGTAGAATGCGGCGGCATCAGATACACTCTGGGGAAGATCTGCGAACGCTCCTGGAGAGCTCCGGATTCGGGTAAGTAACAGGTAACTCACGTTTATGTGTTTGCTTTGCATAAAGAATGCCTTACCCGCCGCTATCTTCTTCACCTCATCCAACTCCTGGAGGGTCTTTTGGGATTCGGCCTTGGCAGATTTGGCATTTTCAATAGCCACCGCAAGCTCGGATGCTTGCGTCTTCGAGTCACGCTCCAAACTCTCATGTTTTTTCATGAGAGCCTGGAGCTCTTGCCGCACCTTGCCAACCTCGGCCTCATACTTCTCCCGCTCGGTGCGCTCCGAGGCCGAATTCTTCTCGGCCTCGTCCAGCGCTTGCTTAAGGGTCGCCACCTCAGACGTGGCCCCTACAATAGCCACAATAATCCTGTCATTTTTTGCAATTGCACCTTTTATATATATATATATATATTTAACAAGGTATTTCTTACCTTCATTGTCCTCGAGCTGCTTCTTGGCATGCTCGAGCTCTTGCTCGGACCTTTCGAGGTCCTGCTTTAGCGTGTCCACTTCCGCAGTCAATGCGGCGGACGCAAGCAGGGTAGCCTGCACATGCATATTGACTCATTTTTGTTAGACTCCTGTGAATTCTATTTGATCCTCTATTCGGCCTTTCTTCCCGAACGCCAAACAGAGCATCAGGGGATACTGTCTATGCGGTAATATTATTTACACATTCTTACTTACCTCAAAGCCTGTTAAAAGGCTTGTACAAGCTTCAGTCAGTCCGCTCTTGGCGGACTGAACCTTCTGGACCACCGCACTCATAATAGCGTGGTGCTCCTCATCGATGGAGGCGCCTTGGAGCGCCTCCAACATATTGTCCGGCGCCTCCGGATGGACGCAGGTCACCGACACAGCGGGCTTGCTCCTCTTGGAAGGAGGTCCCCCGCCGGACTCTGGAACCTTTGAAGGTTCCATAGAGGTGTCCGGCCTAGGGCCGGACTTGGAGCCCTAGGGGGTTTCATTCCCCTTACTCCTGGAGTCCGGGAGGTCGCCTCGCGGCGCCTCCAGGACCACCTCCTCCCGGATTGGAACCTGTTGGGACAACACTTCGGTGTCATCCGTAGGGCGGGGGGAGGAAGCCGTCGGAAGTGAGTTCACGTCCGACGAGTCCAGTGAGCCGCTCCACGATGCATCGAGCCGGTCTTTGGGTGGGCTGCATAAACACATTCGACATAAGGGAAAGCTGTGCAATAAACGAATACTATGAATTACTTTGGTATCCAGATACTTACAATTTCACCAGGGGCTTGGCCCTGGGCGCCCACTCCTCTCTGCCGTCGTCGGCGTCGGTGGAGTAGTCCGGAGAAAGGGTTTTCCCCTTCTTGGACCCTCCGGCCTCCCTAGTTGGGGCAGCCTTCCTTTTCTTTGCTTCCCCCGCTGGAGAGGGAGGGGTCTCTTCTTCCTCCTCCTCGTCTTCATGGGAGGAGTGCGCCTCGGATTCGTCGGATGGTGAATCCGACACCTCCGGGCGTCGGGCACTCTTTCGAGTCCCCGTGGCCTTCTTCTTGGCCCTCTTCTCTGGCACCACATAGGGTGCCGGAACCAGCAGCTTCGCCAATTGAGCGTCCGCTGGGCCTTCGGGCAAAGGCGCCGGACAGTTGATCTGTCCGGACGTCACCTGCCAATCCAGTCAAAGGTAAGGGAGTTTAGATCCCGCATAGAGTCAAACTATGGAAAACTGATACCCTGTAAAAGGAAAAAACAGTTTACCGCGAGCGCATGACGCTGCGCGCTGAATCCGCGATCCTCGGTAGCAGATGCGGGAGCCTCAGCGCCCTTAAAAAGCATCCTCTAGGCATCTTCGTACGTCGTGTCGAAGAGCCTGTTCAGAGTTTGATGCTACGTCGAGTCGAACTCCCACAGATTGAAGGCCCGTCGTTGACACGGGAGGATCAGGCGGATGAGCATAACCTGGACTACGTTGACAAGCCTGAGCTTTTTGTTCACCAGGGTTTGGATGCATGTTTGGAGTCCGGTCAGCTCTCCTTTTTTACCCCAAGACAGGCCTGTCTCCTTCCAGGAGGTGAGCCGCATAGGGGGGGCGGATCGAAACTCAGGGGATGCGACCCATTCGGCGTCGCGCGGCTCGGTGATGTAAAACCACCATGATTTCCACCCCTTCAGGGTCTCCACAAAGGAGCCCTCGAGCCACAGGACGTTGGCCATCTTGCCAACCATGGCACCGCCGCACTTTGCCTGGCTGCCGTGCACCACCTTTGGCTTGACGTTGAAAGTCTTAAGCCATAGGCCGAAATGGGGGCGGATGCGGAGAAACGCCTCGCACACGACGATGAACGCCGAGATGTTGAGGATGAAGTTCGGGGCCAGATCGTGGAAATCCAGGCCGTAGTAGAACATGAGCCCCCGGACAAATGGATGCAGAGGGAAGCCCAGTCCATGGAGGAAATGGGGGAGGAATACCACCCTCTCATGGGGCCTAGGAGTGGGGATGAGCTGCCCCTTTTCGGGAAGCCGGTGCGCGATGTCGCTAGCCAGATATCCGGCCTTCCTCAGCTTTTTGATGGGTCCCTCCGTGACGGAGGAGACCATACACTTGCCTCCCGCTCCAGACATGACTGGAGAAGGTTGAGGTGGTAGTGCGGACTTGGGCGCTGGAGCTCGAGTGCGCAAGAATGGATAGGCAAAGGAGGAAGAAGGCGTGGGTGAAAAGGTGGACCCTTATCCCCTTATATGGGTGGATGCAACTACGTGTCCCCACTAGCCTGATAAAACTCCCTTATCTCCAAGCGCCGTAATCAATGGCGCGGTTGAGTTACCCATGCCCGTATTGATGAGAATCCCGGAATAAGGGGACACGATCTCTGCTTCAACAAGACGTGCCAAGGAAACCGCCTCGCATAACGCGCTAAGATGGGACAGTAAAACGGTTCGAATAAAAGCTTGGCCGTGGTGTGAAGTCACACTATGGAGTACGTCAGCAGATTAGATTTGTGTAAATATTATTCTCTCTATGGCAATACGTGGAAACTTATTTTGCAGAGCCGGACACTATCTTTGTGTTCAAAATCTTCTTTGAAGTACTTGGAGGAGGAACCCGCCTTGCAATGCCGAAGACAATCTGTGGGCCAGACTCGTCGTCATTGAAGCCTGGTTCAGGGGCTATTGAGGGAGTCCTGGATTAGGGGGTGTTCGGATAGCCGAACTATACCTTCATCTAGACTCCTGGACTATGAAGATACAAGATTGAAGACTTCGTCCCGTGTCTGGAAGGGACTTTTCCTGGTGTGGAAGGCAAGCTTGGCGATACGGATGTTCAGATCTCCTACCATTGTAACCGACTCTATGTAACCCTAACCCTATCCGGTGTCTATATAAACCGGAGGGTTTTAGTCCGTAGGACGACATACACATCAACAATCATACCATAGGCTAGCTTCTAGGGTTTAGCCTCTCTGATCTCGTGGTAGATCTACTCTTGTACTACCCATATCATCAATATTAATCAAGCAGGACATAGGGTTTTACCTCCATCGAGAGGGCCCGAACCTGGGTAAAACTTCATGTCCCTTGCCTCCTGTTACCATCCGGCCTAGACGCACAGTTTGGGACCCCTACCCGAGATCCGCCGGTTTTGATACCGACACAGCCCTTAGCAAGAAAGCGCTCAAGCTCCAGCCTATATATCTTTTTATACTACTAGTACTGGAGGTGGAGTAGTGATAGAGTAGTTTATATTTTCTCTGCGAACAGTACCAGTTAGTCGTGCTTCAAAACTGATCGGCACGCCATTAAAAAAATAAAGGTCGATAACTAATGCGGCACCTCGGGCCAATGCGACCAGATCGTATTTTGCACGAGAAATTACACACCATGTTTCGTTGACATGTGGTCCTGTTCCAACATATCAGTGAGACGACGGCTAGTAGTAGGAGTATTTCCGAACGGACGTGTAGGCCGGGGCACCTCTTCATGAACCGTGGCAAACTCGCAACCGTCCACCGACTCTTCGCCTTTCCCTCTCGATTTGGAACTGCTGTCGCACGCTCTTCCTCTCCCTCCTCCATTTTCCTTCAGCCCTTCACCCTTTCTTCTGCCATTTTTCGATCGTCTTCTCCGTGGAGGGAACAGGCCGGAAACGACCCCGTTATTCTTTCCCCGGTCTAAAAGATGACGTGGTGGAGGAACTCATTGATCGGTGCGACGTCATCACCTCGGCTAGCATGGCAGGTTCGTTCAAGCCCATTCTCGACTCAACTAATAACATCATTACAAAGAACCCAAGAGTCAAGGAGCGGTTTGATCTCCCCTATCTTCTTCGCCGTGACCCTGATGACTGGCGCCGGCACGACGGAGGCCTCGCCCTGTGCCAGTTGATGCCGCTTGATAATGATGTCAGATTTCGGGTTCCGGCAGACCCTTGAGGTTCGAACACTGGGGTGCACGCGGAGATTTCGCCTCCTACCTTCCTGCACCCCTCCGCCATGCTAGGATCAGAGCTATGAAAAGAACAACATAAGGGACACAGGGTTTATACTGGTTCGGGCCACCGTTGTGGTGTAATACCCTACTCCAGTGTGTGGTGTGGTGGATTGCCTCTCGGGCAGATGATGATGAACAGTACAAGGAAGAACAGCCTCGCGAGGGTCTGTTCTTGGCTGGGGCGATGAACTGCTGGGAGGAGTTCAGCCACCTTTCTCTATCTCACTCTCTCTCTCTGCTTACCATCTCTCTACTTATCGAGCCCTTGGAGGAGACTGAGCCGAACCCCTGGAGGAGACTGAGCCGAACCCCTTGCTACGTGGGTGGCTGGTCCTATTTATAGTGGCCCTGGTCCTCTCCCCAAATATTGAGCGGGAAGGGAGCCAACAATGGCGGGCTAATTTGAAGGGGACAGCGAGTGTCAACTATCCTGACAAAAGTAGTCTTCGCCTGCGCAAAGCTCTGGTGATGACGCCGTCTTGGGCTCCACGGTGACCTCCGTCTCGTAGTCCTTCTGGTCTTGGTCTCGTTGCACCGAAATGGCAACCTTTGCCTGATGCCTCGGTACTCTGCGGCTGCGCTTGCCCCCTTTGCACCAAAGAGGAAAGGAGGACGCTGCGCGAGCTGGCACCCGCCTGGCGCCTGAGTCGTCATGGCTTGTGTCACGGGCACCTCGCGAGGTACCCCGCCTTGATCTCTTCGCCTCCTCGTGAGCCAGCCTGACGAGGCCGTGCCTGAGGAAGCTCCGTGTCGTCCGCCCCGCGAGGCTTGGCCCCTCGCGAGGGTCTTGAGTTTGTGTTGGTGAAGATGGGCCGTGCTGGGCCCCCCTCCGAGCCACGCCGCAGGCCGCAGGCAGGCAAGTCTGGGGACCCCCGTTCCCAGAACGCCGACAAATGATACATATGATGTTAAGATGCCATCGCTTGAGGGCAAGGCTTGGGCGGGCGCAAATGGAGATTGGGTTGTTTACATTGGGTCCAACTGCGAGTGGGAACTTGTGAATGTGTACACTCGTGACCGGGTTCCACTTCCAAAAATCTCAGCAGACTGCCTAGAGGTTGAGCACACCGATATTGTACACACGTTCAAATACGATCATGGTGACTGTCTTCTACGGAAGATAGCAATTTGTCGAGTTCCCAACCGCTCTTGGAATTACAACAACTATCAAGTTGTTGCTATGTTCGACAAGCTTGTTGCCATCCTTCGTGGTTCGACTCGATGGATATTGCTCAAAAATCAGTTTCTGTACACAGATGAGTACTGTGATGCAATTCAATATGAGGGCCTTGTGTTTGCTGCCACCACTCGTGGCACTGTTTTTGCATGGGATCCTCATAGTTTCGGTACGTTTGTCTTCCCCCGTAATTATAATTGTTTCATCCACATGCATGCGGGTTAGCAAGTTTCCCTTTACTAATTAACCTTCTTCTTGTGTTTCCAAGGTCCTGTGAACATCCCACCACCTATACTTGAAAATTTTTATAACCAAGGGGGAGATGACAATGGTGATGATCACGAGCATGAGGACAAGTAGAACCCATATACTCAGTGGTGCCTGGCAACTAATTCCGATGGATCACCTCTTATTGTGTGTATACAGCACACTGATGATGTTACTACTAAGGAAGCAGGTGTAGTCTCCCATGGTCGCACTCTCCGGACGTATTCCAACACCCGTTGCATGGTATTCGGGATGGATACTAGTGTGCTAGCGCCAACTCCTTCTCCCTGGTACAGAATTGATAGTCTTGGAGAAAACTCGCTCTTCCTTGGACAAAACTATCCGATGATGGTGAAAGGAGATCCAACTGCTGTTGACACAACGTTAACAGTACCATTTATGAGAAGCAACTGTGTCTATACCTCAGACATTTGGGTGGTTCGCTACCCTGGTACTGATATAGTAGGCCGCTTCAGCCTGGATGATCAGTCCTGCGTTGGTTTCCGGATCGACAATCGATGGCCCGTCCCAGAGAATCACTTGTGGTTCAAAGCAAGCATTTCCAACGCCGAGGAATGGTTGAGTTGAAGTTCATTTCATTGCTTGTTATTTGTTGTGTGGTGAAAACTTTAGTATTTATAATGTATCCTCGTTTTCGATGTGGGTTGATGACCTGTTGTATGTAATAAAATAATATGCTGTGATAAACTTACTAAATTTATGAATGGCTTTCGAGTCGCTTCTCTAAATTTGTACTAGCTTCACATGCTTCGTGCGTCGGGCGGGTGTTTTTACTGTAGCCATATGTTAATGTGTTCGTTGTACGTAACCAGCACCTCGAATCCTCGATACTAGTATACTATACTAGTAGGAGTAAGTAGTAGGAGTAGTAGGGTGGCATGGGCCAGAACAAGCATTCACGTCCAAGAGTACGGCACACGCCACCACCACGACATCCATCTGACACCATATTATTTCTTGGAGTCCGTGCTAGAGCAATCTCTTCAACCTCGTTGTTTCTCTAACTTCAGCCATCGCGCGGCGGGCGAGGTGGGGGTTTTCCGATAGTCGGTTTCCTTAACTGCGGTCCCACTTGTAAGGCCAACTCCAACGCACGACCCCAAACGCACCTCCGTTTTGCACGAACTCCAATGATAATTTTGACTAGAAAAGCAAGGCCAAAGAAAACAAGAACCACAAGAATACATTTTACTACTCCTGTAAGTTGGATTAGTGCCTTCTTGATGCATTCATTGTTGATCTGCGGAGGCTCGATCTTGTGTCTGTGCTAGCTAAAAGTGATAGAACATCTACTAAATTGCGCTCTATCAATATATGGATGTACTCTTCTTCCCAATACAAAAACTTGCATCCATTCTACTCCCTCCGTTGCACAATACATACCTTCTATTTGTCAAAATATATATGTATCTAGACATGTCTTAGTATATAGGTACATCCATTTTTGGACAAATGGAAGTCAAGTATTTTGGAACGGAGGGAGTACACAATAAATTTTTTAAGTTAGCACAACTAGTCTAATCCGAGAGCAGAACCGAAGATTTGGTCGGGTTCTTCCTCCTTTTGCCGACACGTGGGACATCCAGCATCCAGGTCGTGTCATGAAAGAAAATAGAATGGTAGTTGAAGCCACAAGATGCGCATCTTGGGTTAAACTGTAAATAGAATCTTACTACTCTTGAGTAACTCCAAAAGCGGCCACCGAAGATCTTTATTGGATTTGTTTTTTCATCACCAGCACGTCGAGGTGAAAGATGTGCAGGTTCAGTGGGTCCTCTTGCGTTTCACTGACATGTGGGGCCGCATGTGAGCAAACAGACGATGGGCTCTGCGCGTCCGCTGGCTGGCTGAGAAGAGAGATAGAGGAGGGCTGAGCATGGACTGTAGGAAATTTGTTCTACGTACCTCGATATAGGCTCGATATAGTGGGGTGGCATGGGCCATAACTAGCATTCACGTCTAGCAGTACGGCACACGCCACCCACACGAGTCCCATCCGACACCAATTTTCTTGGAGTTCGTGCTACAGCCATCTCTTCTCCCTCCTGTTTTCTCAGCCATCGCACGGTGGGCGGGTGGGGGTTGGCCGATAGTCGGTTTGCTCAACTGCGGTCCCACTTGTGAGTGAAAATGCAACACCGCATGCATTCCTGCTTGAGCGGCGTGCCGGACCAACCGTGTGGGGGTGTAACCCAAACACGGCAGGCTTTTCCTTTTGAACTCATAACTTGTAAAATTTGGTTCTGCTCCATGGCGCGACCGATAGATAGAAAGTAACGATTTTGCCTAGAGTAATGAGAAGTTTGTTCTGGCACCGTTCATGCATGGAGTACGTACGAAAATTATGAAGTTGATGCGAAAGGTAAGATAATTACTGTAGTATCATATACTACTACATGGATTTGAAGGAAAGATAAAAATACATACGGATCCATCAACGTTCAACGACATCCTCACGCCCTAGTGCGCTGGGTCACCAACCGATGTGTGAGGAGCAGCAGCGTTGGTGGTGAGCTCAACGTGCTTCTGAACAGTGCCGTCCAAGGTTGCCCTGCGCTCCAAGAAGGCCAGCGTCCTATCGTTGTCAGTGTTCTGGGAACGGGGGTCCCCAGACTTCCCTGCCTGCGGCCTGCGGCGTGGCTCAAAGGGGGCCCAGCACGGCCCGGCTTCATCGATGCAGACCCAAGACCCTCGCGAGGGGCCAAGCCTCGCGGGGCGGACAACATGGAGCTTCCTCAGGCACGGCCACATCAGGCTGGCTCGCGAGGAGCCAGAGAGATCAAGGCGGGGTACCTCACGAGGTGCCCGTGACGCAAGCCATGACGACCAAGGGCGCCAGGCGGGCGCCAGTCCGCGCAGTGTCCTCCTTTCCTCTTTGGTGCAAAGGGAGCAAGCGCAGGCGAGAGCATCAAGCAAAGCACCCGTTTCGGTGCAATGAGACCAAGACCAGTCCAACGGCAGGGAGGAAGTCATTGTGGAGCCCAAGCCAGCGTCACCACCAGAGTCTTTGGCAGGCGAGGACTAACTTTAGTCAGGATAAGTGTACCAGATGTTCCCCTTCAAAATGGCCAATTGTTGGCGCCCTTCCTGCTCAATATTTGGGAAGAGGCCCAGGGCCTTTGCCTATAAATAGGACTAGCCACCCCTAGGGTAGGGAGGATCCAGGATCGGCCAACCTAGAAACTAGCTAGGGTCGCAATCGAGAAGAGAGAGAGGGAAGGGTGACTGAACTCCCCCTAGCAGTTCATCCTCCCAACCAAGAACAGACCCTTGCGAGGCTGTTCTTCCTTGTATTCCTCATCATCATCAGCCCAAGGGGCAATCCACCACACCACACACTGGAGTAGGGTGTTACACCACAACGGTGGCCCGAACCAGTATAAACCCTGTGTCTCTTGTGCTATTCTTCCCATAGCTTAGATCTCAGCGAGGCGGAGGGGTGCAGGTAGGTAGAAGGCGAAATCTCCACGCGCACCCCAGTGTTCGAACCTCAAGGGTCTGCCGGAACCCGAAATCCGACATTTGGCACGCCAGGTAGGGGTGCACCGGAATCCACCTTCTACCACTTCGTGCCCCACCGCGTCGTCATCACCATGTCCGGCGACCAGGCGGGCAACCCAGATCCATGGGCGGCGTGGCCTGCCCATGCAGAGCCGCTCGCCTCGAGCGACCCCGTGCCCCAGGCAGCTCGCGGTCCGCAGGGCGCTGCAGGCCGCGGGCGACGCAGACAGGCTTCGACAGCTCTCACACCGCGGCAAGCACGGTCGGCAGCAAGGGCCTCCAATCACGCCGCGACCACGACACCGTACACCCGCCGGGAACAGGCGAACTCGAGGGCCGCGCTCACGGTGGCCCGAGAGCTGCTGCAGTGCAGGCCGCTGGAGGGCGGCCGCGACGTGCTGCTGGAGCGGGTGGCAGAGCTCCTGGGCTTCGCTGCCTCGGGGGATCACCCCTTCTGCACCCAGCTCCCATCTCAAGCCCAGGGCGGCCCGCGCGGGGGCTCCGCACGCGCCCGCGGGCTCCAAGGCTACTCCAACGCCAGCGAAGCTGTCGGCACCGGACCGGCGGCGGCGCTACCCCCGCTCCCGGTCCGCGAAGAAGAAGGACTCGACGCGACCCACGGCCCCAGTGGACAGCCGTGCTACCACCCCACGGTGGGCACGTCAAGCAGAGCTGCGTGGCACGCGGAGCACTACGGCATGGCCTTCGGGATGACGGCGCCAGAAGAATACGTGCCCCTCATGATGGACCAAGGACACCCTCACCAGGGCGAACAAGGCTCGCTCCTCAGCCCAAGCTGGGGGGATCAGGCGCCAGAAGCTGAGCCCTTCCAGGAGCCCCGGGACAGTCCCACTGGCCACGCGGGAGGCAACGATTATCGGGTACCGCTAATTCCTCAAGAGCAAGCATACGCTAATCATGGATCGCAGGAGGTGCAGGTCGCCACAGCGAGCAGCAGCCCCGCTCCCACAGTCTCCTACCCCTCGGGAGGAGGGCGCAGGGGACTGTAGGAGAGGGGCCGAGATCTGACATCACCACCGCGGCGTTCGGAGCAAGGTGTTCTCAGGAGGTTGGCCCTCTGCTAGGGAGGTGCCCCAGGGCCTGCCCCTGGCGGAGGACCCGTGGTCGTTGGGGGAACCGCTGGTGACCGCTCTACCCCATCGGCGGTGTCCTGGTTTCCGGTCGTCGTTGATGGCACTAGAGTGTGGCGTAAGGCGGGGCCCTTGTCTGGTGATATGAAGCAAGGCCGGTTCCTGTGAAGAAGGCCCAGTGCCTGTGAAGCTCGCCGCCCCGTGACACTCTCACGTAATAATGAGTGGGGCTTTACACGCCCCGGAGTCTTAGGGGTGTCGGCCTCAGGCCCTGGGGCTCCCTCCCATGCCCAGTGGCAGCACTTAGCTTTGCGCTGGTGAGAAGACGTCCAAGACTAGATTAGGTGCCGGACGCGGCCTTTTGTCTGCTTTCGTTGCTTTTCCCTTTGGTTGTCGCTTTCCCCCGCTGGATTTAAGTTGGATTCGAATTTGAGATTTGCGTGTGTTCGGGGAAGGGGTGCTTAGTCTCGTTTGAGAAATTTCTCGCGTTTTGGTTACCACTTCGCCTCAGCTGCCTCCCCTCGTGAGCCCCTCACGAGCCGGGTTAGGCCTAGCTTGCGCACAGCCCAAACTGCCGCCACCGCGTCCTCTCAGGAGGGTTTTTTACTGTAGATCCTACGGATTCGATCAGGGAACACTTAGGACACCACAGCCTCCCACGGGCTACCTCAGGGCCCGCACGGGACAAAGATAAACTAGCCGACCAGCGCGTCGCTTAAGCCAACCACTTGGCGCGGGCGCATGGGCAATGTAACGTCTACTAATACGATGAACACAAGTTTTACATGAGGGGCTCCCCCTCCAAAATACTCTCACAGCCATCAGGCCAAAACCTAAGTTCTATTCATGCAGGGTAGGGAAACAGGAACGATGCATGATCAGTCGGATAAATCCCCCGATGCATCCTCAGGAGCACCACCCGAACCGTTGCTGGCGTCGCTGAACTCGCCATCACTGTCTGCGTCGCTGCCAGCGGCGTCAGGGCCGTTCACCACACCGCCCTCGTCAGCAGCCACGATCACACCGTCGTTGTCTGAAGCGAAGGCCCTGACAAGAGCATCCACATTGTCTTCCACCCAGTGCGCCAGGTCGTCTCGGACGGCCTGGGGGACTGGGCCGATGGCGGCGTCAAAGTCGAAGTGGGGATCCATGTTCCGGAGATGGCTGAAGACGTGAGAAGAGGCGCGCCCGAGCAGGGCGCGGCTCCTCTCCTCCACCAACCTGTCGGCCCTGACCGACCGCGCCTCCAGCTGCGTCACCACGTCGGTGAAGAACTGAAGGTTGCCGGCGTAGTTGACTGCATGCGGCTCGCCAATAGCCGCCTCGCAGAGGTTGCCCAAGGCTGTGTTGGCTCTCTCCCGGAGCTTGGTGAGCATGGGGCTGTGCTCATGCTCCAGGATCCGCCGCTGACGTATCTCGTCCGCATTCTGGCGCGCGACGACCTGGGCCTCCTCCACCCGCTGGCGAAGAAGGAGCACCTCGGCCTGGGAGGTGGTTGACTCCCCTTGCGCTACCTCAAGGGTGGCCCGAAAAGCATCGGCCTGCCGCGTCGCTTCCTCCAGCTTGGCCCTCAAGGAAGCAGTCCTACCTTTAGCCTCGGCCCGGATCAACTCCAGCCTCTCCTCGAACTCGTGCTCGAGGCTCAAGCGCGCCATCGCCACCCGACGTCTGACCTCCTCCAGGACGCAGGCTTCCCGTGCAGCGACATCATCCTCCGCATGCGTCACCAAACACTCCCTCGTCTCCAGGCGCTCGTACTCGCGGGTACGTTCAGCGGCTTCCAGCGTCAGCGCCTCCTCGCGCTTCTGGAGCTCTGTTGGGTCGCCAGAGGCCACCTTCATCGATGCGAGGGCTGCCTCGCGCAGCTCCACTTGCTCCTCCAGTGAGTGGCACCAGGCCAGGAGCTCCCGAGCCCGCTCCTCCGCCACCTCTTGCCACCGGTCGGCTTCCCGGGCCTCCTTAGCGGCCCGAGATCGGGCCTCCCGAGAGGCCACCAGCGACGCCTTGGCCTCTGCGTTGTCAAGATCACGCTGACGGCGCGCAAGGGCGATGGCGCCCTCCAGCTTGCGCCTCTCTGCAGCCAGGCGCAGGCCCTCGGCCTCAAGGCGCGCGTCTTCATCAGCAAGCTCCTCACCAAGCAGGCTCCCCGCGTCAGCCGCCCTTTGAAGGAATCCTTGGCGAAGAGCGCGACGCTCCCGGGCGCGCTCGAGCACGTCTTCCACACCATCATCTGCCCCGAGCAAGCGCCGGGGGCCACGAATCAGCACTCCCCCTCCGGGCAGGGGGCTGGGGGCTGGCACCCTCGCGACGACCGGGCACGCCACGCCAGAAGCCCGGCCTGGAGCTAGCCCGTCCCCAGATGAAGAGCGCAGGGAGCGCCTCAGCCAATTGCAGTCCACGATCAGGCGAGAAGCCCACGGCAGGCTGGCTATGCCACGAGAAGGCCTGCGAAGGAGGATCACGAGGTGCGCAGGGCCACGATGCGCCTCGGGACGGTTCGCCTCTCCGATCGCCCTCACCACAAGGGCCCTGCTGCTCGGAGCGCTTGAGGACGGTGGAGGGGGCGGAGCCAAGGGGGACGGCACCTCAGCCGTCCCCGCAAGCTCGGCTGGAAGGGGCCTGCGGAGCAAGGATCAGTAAAAGCAACAGAAGGATCGGGAGCTAGGAAAGGAGAAGGCTTACTCATCAGTGGCGAAGTACTTCCTACGCTTCAGCAGGCGACAAGGGTAATCGTCGCCCAGGGCTCCCTTCTCTTCCGCAGGGCCTTAAAGTTCACGCGGAAGCGGCCCAAAAGTTGAGCGTAGGGATCAACCTGTGACGAAGACGGAGCGTCAATGTGATCCGCGTCAGGGGCGCCTGCCTGATGCGCGCAGCCGATCGCCTCGCCAAGAGAAGTGGCTGGAGCCTCAGGGGCCTCAGTCGCAGGCGCTGAGGGCAGCTGCTTGCCACCCTCGGCCTCAGCGGCACGGGCCCCAAGAGCTGCTCCCTCATGAGCATCGCCCGGCGCTGTTACCCCGCCGGGAGCCCCCTCGGCCTCTGGCGCCTCATGCCTCCCTGCTCCGCCACTTGAGGAAGAGTCGCCTTGGCTGATTGGAAGGGCAGTCACCATCACTGGGTTCTCGCGAGGCCCCTGGAGGCCGGCGGGGCGCGGCCCCCACTCATCAAAGGTCCTCTCCCTGGAGCCTCATACGATCGTCACGCCCGGTGAAGGCCCACATCTGGCGGGAGTGGCGTTGGAGAGGAGCAATGTGGCGAAGCAGGAACTCCTTCACCACCTTGGGCACTGTCACGCCAAGCGACCTCAAGAACGCGAAGCGGTGCCTGACGAAGACGAGTCGAGGGCTCTCAAGCGTCTCCTGGCCCCAGCCCGAATTGGGGACAGCAGGTGAAGTTGGCTCCGATAGCAAGGGCTGGGTACCCCTGCATCCACATACAGGCACCGCTCGCGGAACCCAGCCGCGGGCAGAGGGAGCCTAAAGTCAATCCCTGAGGCTGTTGTCTCAAACGTGGCAACAAAGCTCACGCATGCCCAGCATTGGGTAGGGTCGACAAGGCGCAGAGAGAAGAAGTGGCACAGCAAGGCAACCGAAGGAAGGATGCCCATCATTGCCTCGCAAACAAAGGCGAAGACCGAAAGGAGGGTGATGGATTCAGGACCCAGATGCATCATGTGGATCTGATAGTGGGAAAGCACGGCATTGAAGAAATCGGAAAAGGGGGGAACCAGACCCGCCCACAGGGCGTCGGCAAAATACGGGACCTCGGTGGCTATCCTGTCGATGGAGAAGTGGGACGCGGGCCAGGCCGTCGTCCTCCCGCATTCGTTGAAGATAGTAGCCAGAGCCAAGCTGACCTTGCCAAAGCCCTCGGCGGGGGCCGCTAGCGGCGGCGAGCAAGGCGGAGGCATGGGTCTCTTCCCTCTTCCCTTCTTCGTCGGAGCCATGGCGATAGGAAGGGGGGAAGGTTCAAGATGGTTGAAGACGGAAGCTGGAGTTCGAGCGGAGGAAGGACAGAGGGCGCTCGAGCAACAGAAAGGGGAGCGGCTGTGTACGACTATGAGTCCGCCTAGCAAGGCGCAAAATAAGAGGGGCGTGGGGGAACAGTGCCGCCCACGCCCAATCAACAGCCATGTGGCGCCCAAGGCCGCAGGCTGTTAGGGCCCACGACGCTTCGCCCTTGTCCTTTCACCTCCCTGCACGGCCAAGTCCGGGCGCGCCTTGGGCCCGGGGGCTACTGTCGGCGTTCTGGGAACAGGGGTCCCCAGACATGCCTGCCTGCGACGTGGCTCAAAGGGGGCCCAACACGGCCCAGCTTCATTGACGCAGACCCAAGACCCTCGCGAGTGGCCAAGCCTCGCGGGGCGGACGACACAGAACTTCCTCAGGCACGACCACATCAGGCTGGCTCGCGAGGAGGCGGAGAGATCAAGGCGGGGTACCTCACGAGGTTCCCGTGATGCAAGCTATGACGACCAAGGGCGCCAGGCGGGCGCCAGTCCGCGCAGTGTCCTCCTTTCCTCTTTGGTGCAAAGGGAGCAAGCGCAGGCGAGAGCATCAAGCAAAGGCACCCGTTTCAGTGCAACGAGACCAAGACCAGTCCAACGGCAGGGAGGAAGTCATTGTGGAGCCCAAGCCAGCGTCACCACCAGAGTCTTTGGCAGGCGAGGACTAACTTTAGTCAGGATAAGTGTACCAGATGTTCCCCTTCAAAATGGCCAATTGTTGGCGCCCTTCCCGCTCAATATTTGGGAAGAGGCCCAGGGCTTTTGCCTATAAATAGGACTAGCCACCCCCAGGGTAGGGATGATCCAGAATCGGCCAACCCAGAAACTAGCTAGGGTCGCAATCAAGAAGAGAGAGAGGGAAGGGTGACTGAACTCCCCCTAGAAGTTCATCCTCCCTACCAAGAACAGACCCTCGTGAGGCTGTTCTTCCTTGTATTGCTTATCATCATCAGCCCAAGGGGCAATCCACCACACCACACACTGGAGTAGGGTGTTACACCACAACGGTGGCCCGAACCAGTATAAACCCCGTGTCTCTTGTGCTATTCTTCCCATAGCTTAGATCTCAGCGAGGCGGAGGGGTGCAGGTAGGTAGAAGGCGAAATCTCCGCACGCACCCCAGTGTTCGAACCTCAAGGGTCTGCCGGAACCCGAAATCCGACAATCGTCCTCCTCTTGCATGTAGTAGTCCTTGTGGACGATTTGCGCATAGACGTGGGTGATTATGTCGATGGTGTCTTGTTGCGCCAGGCGCTGCGCGGCGAGCGCGACCTCGAGGTGGACATTCTCCTGCGCGACGGCGGGCAGTCGCAGGGCCACCAGTGCGTCGAAGAAGTTGTTACCATAGTGGCCGTTGAGGGTGGCGGGCATCCCAGAGCTTGGGCGCGTCGGCTGGAAGCTTATGTCAAAGACGTCCGCAAGCTTCTTGACGACGGTGAACTTGTCGAGGAAACCAACGAGGACCTCGTCAAACAAGGAGACGAAGTTGTCGTCCAAGTGGCCCCTCGCCCTGGCGGCCTCAAGCTATACTACCTGGAGACGTTCCTCGGTGTCGGGCCGCATGCCGGCGTCGTGGACCATCTGGCACAGCCGGCTGATGCTCGCGCTCATCGCCTCCATGGGTCTAGCGTAGCTTCTAGTCAACTGATCTTGCGATTCGAGTGATCACTCAGCCCTTGGTTAGCGTGCGTAGGTGCGTAGGATTTCATACTACTCCTCGGCCCTCTACTGCACCTGCCTTTGGCTGTATGATAGGTGGGCCAGCCACCCCTTGGGGCCACGTGTCATTCACCCAAAGGCAGTTGCCGTAAGTCAATGAAGCTGCATCCCCCTCCGTGCCGGTGCAGTATAGTCATCTCACCGAACCTCTAGTTGGGGCCAAATGAGAGAAGTTTGATGTTTACTGGTTTATTGGTCCCCTTTGCATTTTGCGCCAAGTTTTGACCTTTGATTTAACTAATAAAATGTTAATGCATGTAAACAAAAACGTTGTGTAAGTCACCTTACGAAAACCAAATAATCCCAAAATACTTAGGCACGGTGCATTAACTCCCTCCTTGTTTCTTATTTCGTGACATATTAACCAATGAGAGATGTGGTCCGTGCATGCTTTCAATGACTTGAGACTACCAAACATGACATGCAGTGTTTAGTTCATTGCATGTAATCCTATTAGTACTCTAGTTAGGAGTAGCAAAAAACATTAAGTTCTCTCGCCAATAGGAATAAAACACCATGTATTTATTTACAGAGGGAGTAGTACATTTTGGGTGACATGCATTACTAGATATTGCTAGTCAAATACTAAAATCCAGATGGACGTGGTAGTACTCCTAAATCCAGACGGTGGTGCTACTAGTACTAGTAGTAGTACTACCAATGTAGTAGTAGGAGTACTAGCACTGTACTACCCGTTGGTCAAATTATTATGTGTTGCTCCTCACAGTGAAGTGACAAGACCCTGCGCCGGAGATGACACCTAAGTATAGGCGCCATGTTCGGCATACCATAGTCAGCCTCACCGTCTGCAGACACTATCATCATGGCTGTAGAGCTAGCCTGCTTACAACTAGCCCTGTTCGACATAATTTCCTGTGCGTAGATTCCAGTGCATTGCACGGAACACCAAGATTGGGGGTGGACGGCTCCGGCAGCGGCCATCGCGCCAGATTTTTCCACAGCCTTCTACTCCTAGATGTGGTGGGGAGGAGATGAGGCTGATTGTGAGAGACAAGGAGTTGTTTGTAAATAGGGATCAAGTGCGGGCATCTTTTTGCAAAAATGGAGAAGCTTGGTTTGTATGCGTCAGATCTAGATCTGACGGCTATTGGTGAAAGATAGGAGGCACAACATCATCGCCAACTCAGGACCTGTTTGATTCGCAGGATTTTGAAAACGTAGGAATAGGACACGACAATATTACAAGTTTCAAACTGATATTACAAATGTTAGGAGTAATGCTGCACCTACGAAGAGGGAATTACTAGGAAGTTTACGTAAGAACTTTCGTTACTTTAGGTGGATGCAGCATTATCGTACAAACTAAAATCCACCGCCCCGACAAGTCAGTAATGGGCAAATAAGTTTTCGAGTCTCTGGCCACTTGATGTTTCAAAAACAAATTCAGCTTCTGCGGAGACTTTGTCATTTAGGCTTAGACGCTTGCGGTGATCAGCAAGCCATTCATTGTTACGCCAGAGAACGCCAAACCTCATTACCTTGAGCACACTTGCCTCTAGAACAAAGAACCTGGCCAATTTAATCTCAGATGTGCTGCCTCGGTAGTCGATCAAATCAATTTCTGTAAGATGGAGATCAAGGCATTCGATGAGATTGTTATAGTGCAACAAATTTTTCACTTTCGGGTCTTTTTTATCTACAAAAGAAGAAAACATATTAGAGCAGCTGGCTGCATAAGATTGCCATGTCATCAAGAGGTACCAATATCATTCTCTCAGACGATAGGGTTGGCTGGCTAGTGATATTCTCTCTCTCTCTCTCTCTCTCTCTCTCTTTCGGTTTCCTCTCATTTAGCTAGGAGCACATGAAGAGCTTGGGCATTTGTTGTCTTCCACTATGTGGCCGATGCCATATTTCGCAGAAGTATGCCACATAACACGCATCGATGTCAAATCAAAAGATTTTGGCACCGCTCTCGCGATGTGAAAGAGTTGGCACTGCTGTGCACACAGACCCACATGTATAAACAAATCAATCAAACCAACTGCACCAGCCTCTCACTCTCCCAAACAAGTGTTTTTTATTGCCTCGGTCCTCTCTCTCTCCCACGCAGTGTTTTTTCATTGCGTGAGTTAATTTGGCACCGGAGCAAAGTAGGTGATCCAGATTGGGACACCAGGTGAGCAATGGAGGGGCATCGATGCCAAATGCATCACAAGTGAATTTGGCACATGTTTTGGCCTACATAGCCCACTTTTGTAATACTACCTCGTGTTTAGTATAAAATTTTGACCATAGATTTACCTAAGAAAATGAGAATGCATGTCACTAAAAATTACACCATTTGAAATTATGTTCAAATACCAATCCAACGATATAGTTCTTAGTGACATGCATTAACATTTTGTCAGTTAAATCTATGGTCAAATTTTGATACTACAAAATTGGAAGAGTAAACCAGGACGGAGGTAGTACTTGCTCTTAGGGTAACCATAGAGTTACTGGAGTAGTCTAAGTTACTTTCCACTATGACTAGCCTAGGCTACTATAGTAGTACAGCATAAAAACGATGCAGGTGATCACATGAGAAAAAATACTAAAAACATTTCTTTAGGTGCAGTGCGTAGATGCAGTTTTGAACACTATACTTGTCATCGTAATTGGGTTTCAACTTACTAGCGTGCGGGGTGCTACCCCGAGTGGTTTCAACTTTGTTTACTTCACCGCATGTCAGATGGGCCTCTAGTTTACTTATTTCACCCACTGCCACATGGGCCAGCACACGAAGATACAGAACATGAGCTGACAAGGCAGCATGTGGATTGGTTGACCCGTCAACTAAACAATATACGGAGCTATACGCTGACACAGTGAGCGTATAATCCGTCGGTATAGAGAGTTCGAGTGAGAGGGGAGGCCCGTGAGATATAGCAGAGAGAGAGAGAGAAAGAGCTACTCCCTCCGTTCGATAATGTAGTTCCAACATTTTTTTAAGTCAAACTTTTGAAACTTTGACCAAGTTTATAAAGAAATTACTTATATCTACAATACCAAAGATAAATGATAGTATGAAGTAAGTACATGTTGTGATGAATCTAATGATCATTCCAGATGTAAATGTTTTTCTCCACATATACCTGGTCAAAGGTTTCTGAGGTTTGACTTTTCAAAACATCCACAAAAATATTTTACATCTCATGTCCACACTAGGCAGTACCGGCCATCAAGGCATGAGGGTCAGGTCACGAACCAAACTGGCCAATAAAGTTTGAGAGAGATTGAGGAGCCCCGATAAGGCTGAGTGGTGCGTCAGATAGCTGAGAGGGGGAAAGAGATATTCCATCCGCTCGATAATGCAGTGCATGTAAATTTTTTAGAAGTCAAACTTTGGAAACTTTGATTAGGTTTACACAAATGTTATTTATATCTACAATACCAAAGATACATCATACAAAACTACATCTCATGGTGAATCTAATGGTATATGTTTTCTGTACTAGATGTAATTCTTTTTCTCCACGTACATGGTCAAACTTTGTGATGTTTGACTTTTCAATAAATCTATGTGCTATGGACCGAGGAGAGTGCCTCAGTTGAGACAAATCAAGTGCGTGTGAAGGAGAATGAGTAAGTGTGCAAAAATAGTATGTGTGTGAAAGAGAAAGTGACAACACACGATAAATTAGAGAGAGTGTGTGTTTTTTTGTTTCTTATGCGAACATATCACGCATGCATCTCCGAGATGGAAAAGCGAGGCGAGGAGATACACGAAGATAGCTAGTGTGTGATTGTTTGCAACGGAGAGAGACACCCCTGTAGCACATGTCCAATAGAGGTGTGGCCAACAAGGAACAAAGGTCGAGAGGGACACATGGATGGAATGGACGCATGGGGAGGGAGAGAGGGTGTGTTTGTGATAGAGAGATCCCATCGAGATCGTGAGGGGACTATATGGGTGGGAGATCGAGGGAGTGCGTGCGCGATAGAAAGATGCCCCAAGAGAAATCGAGATAGACCATGCACATGTTTGTGATGGAGACTAACATTAGCTAGTCATATACATATAGGGGGACTGTGTGTGCCTACAATTGAGTGAGAGACCATCATACTTGGCTAGTTGGGCATGAGATTGTGTGTGTGCGCGTGTGAGATGGAGAGAGAACGAGGGGGAGAGATAGAGTTTTAGATGGGCCTATCGAGTGCGAGTGAGATATGCATGTGTATGTGTGACCCAGGTGGATGGAGAGTTTGAGAGAGGGGGGGAAGAGTTCCGAGACGACATGGTGGTGTGTGAGAGAGTTATAGGCAAAGAGCCAAGGAATCTGTGTGCGTACGATGAGTGCACCCAAGATATCTAGCTTGGACAAGCTAGAGTATCATACATAGTGTGCGAGAGAGACCTATAGATGGTGTATATATGCATGCGAACTAGAAAGACCCCCCCTCCACACACACACACAGAGAGAGAGAGAGAGATGGAGAGAAAGGGAGAGGGACGAACAAGGTTTTTGTGTCGGATGCGTGCGACAGAATTGAAGATTGTCGGAGAGAGAGAGAGAGAGAGAGAGAGAACAGGAGTCCGGGAGAGGGGTAGGTCGCGTTTTATGCATCAAAGACTGATATAAACCATGTTTTGGTATAAATTTGCATTCAAATATTTAAATTGGAGAACATATTGTCTGCAATCCACACATGAACGGATATATGCGTATATCAAACAAGTTCATTAATTTGACTTTCAACATGTTCATGGAGTACTATAATACTGTACAACATGCTACTCGATTGAGGTGTTCAATTTTGGATTTAGTTCACTATTTTGACCTACTGAACGAGCTATTTCATTGAATCGAGATATTTCATTTTTGGGTTTGATTCGCATTTTTGAGTGGGTCAACTATTTGTCATATAGTAAATCACTAGCAACGAGCATGTAAAAACACATTACTCCCGAGCATCATCTCTCCATCTAAAAAAGAAGTGGCAAGCTAATATTTCAAAATTTGATTCGAATCGACTTGGTAAGGTAGACGTGGATGCTCATTCTCCCAAAATTTGAACGAACCGTTAAACATCCTCTCTGCTCGGTGGAATTCGCCCGAGCAAATAAACGGGAGACGCGAAATTACCGTCCTATGTGGGACACGCATCAATTGGCCCGTTGTACATCGAGGGTAGGTTCGTAACTTCATCCAAGCGCGCCTTCTCCTCGGCTGAAATGACATGTGCCGAATAATTCATAAACCATGCTAGGCAAAACACGCTCTCCTCACCCGAAATAGCTCGCGCCCACTATTTCAAAACACGCTCTCCTCGCCCGAAATCGCTCGTGCCCACTATAGTTCAAAACATGCCCTCCTCGCCCGAAATCGCTCCCGCCCAGAGAAGCAAAGTTACGCTACTATCCCCGACCCTCAGTACATAGACCCAAGCCGAGAAGCCTATAGGCAATGGTAGAACTGTAACTCCCCCTCACATTTCAGACAAATGCGTCCGTAAGACATGGTTCCACTCCCCTCCCAATTTCCCCCGCCTGCCCCCATTCATAGCTCATGGGCGCCAAATCACCTTCTCCCCGGGAAGCTCCCTTCTCTCGAGCCGCGAAACCTTAGCTCCATCTCTATGGCGCCGCCACCGCACCAATTTCACAGCCGCCCTCCTCCCTAATGCTAGAGACGTTGTCCATTTGCCGTCGTGCACTAGGTCGTGTGCCTCTTACTCCGTGCTGCTGGTGTTGCCTCAACGACGGCCGCGTGAACCGTACCGGAGCCGATTCACCCCCGCCGTTGTTCACGGCGCCGGAGCGGCTCCAACTTCGGATTCGTCAAGAGTCCTGGCGCTGCTTTGGCATAGCCGTCGACCGTCGCGATGTCGCTCTTTCCCTGCCGTCAGTCCCTACCGCAACCGCGCCGGCCTCACCGACTCAGCAGCTGGACCTGCCTACTTCACCATGCCGCTAGATAGGTCGCACCCTCATCTCAAATCACTTTATTTAGGCGTCAGTTGTCTGAATTTTTATTCTGGGCCAATCAATTTGCAATGGGAAGCATCACCCCTTGAGGCGGCGGAGCTCCTAGGCTGTCGATTGGCTGGTGTCTAACGTAAGGGTGCAGGGCTGCAAGTTCGCCGCAGAAGCAGCGCTTAGATGGCTATCTTTTAGAGTTGCGTGGGTTGAAGGTACTGTCGCCGCCGGATCTGGATGACGGGGAGTCTTTGTGGATTGGCCCCAGGGCGGCACAACCACGGTAGTGCGGTGGGGCGGAGAGCGGGGTTTTTGCCGGGGCCACGGACGGCGGAGGCAGGCTGCTCTGCCGTTGGTCGCTGGCTCTTCGGGGAAGATTTCGAACAGTGTCAGCCGGGAGGCACAAGACGGCCAACCATCCGGCGTAGATCGGACAATACCAAAATAAAATAAAATTGTGTGACCCCAATTTAGTCTTCAGTCAACAGACGTGTGACCACTCTCGTACCTTGCTATTGATCTCTTAGTGTATTTCTTCAGATCAAAGAGATATGTCGTTCTTAACATTATGTGTTATCTGCATCTTCAGACACACCGTCTTCCGACTCACCGTAGCTGCTCCAACAAGGGAAGCATACACCAGAAGGGAGCTATAGTCCCCACTCAACAGTTCCCTGCATCGAATGCGCATGCCCAACATGCACAGCCACAACAACTGTAAGGCCATCGACAAGTCAGCACATGATGCTCACTCCTATGGATGGCAGCCAGATAGGTTGTACCCTCATCTTACTTGTGTGCAACATTTATGGCTTTGTTATTCATCTAAGCATGGAAAATAGATCATCACATTTCACTGTATATTCATGCTGATCTCTTACGGGTCTTGTTCAGGAGTTAACGCTGTTCCATAATTTAGCTAAGATACCTGTTCTTTAGGTAACATTGTTCCATAGTTACCATCCATCAGCCAATGCTATCCCACAGGCTGGTGATTATAGTATTATACCACTTCTAGTATTTCCTATGTTGTTCTTTAATACTTTTGTGTGCCATCTAGTTAATCTCGAGTACAAACGATACATATTCTGTAGCTTTCATCTGTGTTCTCCCTTTAGTTTATGAGACTTGTTGCTGCTAGTTAACCCCAGTCCTACTATTTATGTCGTCTCCTACAGGCACTCATTACATAAATCTAACTACTAGTTGTCTTCCATGCATGTCAGATATAATTGCACACACCGATATATCCACAAGAACCTCACGGAGCAATGTAAAGGCCAATAAACTTGATGTCAATGATACCCAATATGATGGAACATGTAAAGGCCGTTCTCCAGAAGACTTGCAGAGAGATGATGAATCCTCTTCACCCCACAAGGTCCTTGCTCTAACTTGGCCTGTGATATGGGTACAACATGCATATAATGTCCTAGAGTGTATCTACTCTGTTGCAATGCCATGTGCTTAGCATGTTGATCATGCATGTAAATATGTCTTGCCTTCCTGTATTGCAATGCCATCTGCTTAATTTGGACATCATGCTTCTGAATATCTTATGCATTGTTATTCATAAGTATGTACTTCATCTGTCTACCATACCATGTTTTTTTACATTGAAGTGATGTTCTAGTGCTCTGTTGCAATGCCATCTTATTTTCCCAATCATACACGTGTATGTTGCCTTAGTTATTTCTGTACGTATTCGGCTAGCATACAGTTTTACATTCAACTAGTGTTTTTTTGCTGTGTTGTCCTGTCGTATCCCTAGTTCTTACACCATACTCCCTCCATCCGGATTACATGTTGCCGAAATGGATAAAAAAGGATGTATCTAGAACTGAAATACGCCTAGACCCATCCATTTTTTCAGGATGGAGGGAATACATGTCAATATGTCATGCCTTTCTATTCTTCAGTACCTATTCCATCTCTTTGCTGCCGCATGTTTTATAATTAAAGCGCCATTCTTCTATACAAGGCATGCAAGGGGAAGACGACTATGTTAGAAACTGAAGGGTTACAAACAAGGCCTTTGCAAAAGATCCAAACGCCAGGAGATAATAAACCAACTCCAGTTTTTATAGATACTGCTCCAGCATAGAGAAACCCAACTCCTACTGATAATAAGCAGATTCTAGTGGCCAAAGAACTAGTCCGCTCCAGTCCAGCAAAAATATGTCAACTCAATTCTAAGAAGCGTGTGCGTATCCTTGCATCATGAAATTTTATAGCATGCTGATCATATTTTCTACATGTTTCTTACCCATCTCTCTTTTAGAAAATAAGCTTAACAGATAGAAGATTTTCTGCAATGGTATCGTTTATGAGGAAAGATTCTTGCAGGAATTCTCTGTGCTCCAATGTAGATGTAAGTACTTGTTGTATATCACTATATTTTTACATCATCATGTATTTTGTTAATCAGCGTGAATCCAACCTTTATCTAATCTAAATTTAGTTGTAGCAAAATGTATGATTAAAGGCCACAATGTTGATTTTTGCAAGGAAAGCCGCCTGGTAGTTTTGCATCCTGAGCTGCATGAGTGTAATATCTCATATTAGTGGGTTTTTTAGTGTTTTTTACTGTGTTGTCCTGTCGTATCCCTAGCTCTTACATCATACTCCCTCCATCCGGATTAAATGTCACAGAAATGGATAAAACTGGATTTATCTAGAACTAAAATACGCCTAGACCCATCCATTTATTTCCGGATGGAGTGAATACATGTCAATATGTCACGCCTTTCTATTCTTCCGTACCTATTCCATCTCCGCTATAGCATGTTTTATAACTGAATCACCATTCTTCTATATAAGGCATGCAAGGGGAAGACGGCTATGTTAGAATCTGAAGGGTTACAAACCAGGTCTTTGCAAAAGATCCAAACGCTACGAGATAATAAACCAACTCCATTTTTCATAGATACTACTCCAGCACAGAGAAACCCAACTCCCACTGATAATAAGCAGATTCCAGTGGCCAAAGAACTAGTCCGCTCCAGTCCAGCAAAAGAATGTCAACTCCATTCTAAGAAGCGTGTGCGTATCCTCGCATCATGAAATTTTATAGCATTCTAATCATATTTTCTACATGTTTCTTACCCGTCTCTCTTTTAGAAAATAAGGTTAAACGATACAAGACTTCCTCCATTGGGATCGTATTTGAGGAAAATATCTTGCGAGAATTCTGTGTGCTCCAGTGCTGATGTAAGTACCTGTTGTATATCACTATATTTTTACATCAGCATGTATTTTGTTAATCGGCGTGAATCTAAGCTTTATCTGATCTAAAATTAGTTGTAGCAAAATGTTAAAGGCGCCAATGTTGATTTTGTAAGGAAAACTGCCTGGTAGTTTTGCGTACTAAGTTGCATGAATGTGCTATCTCATATCACGCACATTACTGAATTGTAGTGCTTCTCTGGTTAGCCATTCATTCATTGTGTCAATGTTGCTTTCGTATTACCTTACCTGGCTGATGATAGTTGTGCCATATTGTGTTAATTTGGTGTAGGCTAGTTACCCAAACGTTCGTTGTGTCAATGTTGCTTTCCTATTATCTGACTTGGCCAATGATAGCAATGCTAGTGTGTTAATTTTGTGCAGGCTGCTGAAGATAAGAAGACAAACTCTGAAAACAGCAAGGCAGCCCCATTGTTTCTTTCCAGTAAATCTAGGCCAGGTAATATGGCAATAACTCATGATTAATCTGTTTGGTTCCCGTCCTAATTTATGTTATGATGCAGTGGTCAAGACACTCTCCACTATCAATAATACAAGCCTGCCAAAATCACCATCTGAATCTGTTCAGTATCCTCTGTCTCGAATGCAACGGAATAAATGTATGTCTGTGAACCAATTAATGGCTAAAGCAATGATGGAAATGGTGGATGAATCAGAAGTGCAGAGTCGCGCGACACAACAACTGATCAATGTTTTTAGAGACAGTGTGGCAAAGCAGCAAGAACTTGCCCACATGCGTATGGGCGTCATCTATGCTGAGGTTGCAGATTGTGACGTTGTAGATGGTTAGGTTCTGCTCATTTATTTGCACTGGCATCAATCTTTGATTGCCCAGTGGATGTAATTTCCTGTAATATATTCTGGATGTGCAACGTTATTCCCTATATGTCGTACCTTTGCTCGTCGTAATGGGCTCAAATTATCTAATTTGGCCTAAAGACGTGAACGAACTTTAGTGGGCCCATTAAGTTAATGGGCCATTACTAGGCCAAAAGTTAATGGTCGGCCCTGTTACCTCCCGGGTCGTTAACAGACCAACATCGAAGCGGGCAACAGGTGGCCCCAATTTATTTCACGGGCCGTTAACAGGCCGTTACTAAGTTTGGGCTACATATGGCCCAACTATACTGTAGGCCTTTAGCAGGCCGAAAGAGACAGCGGGCTTGTATTGGACCATGAAGAGCATGGGCTGCTAAGAGGCCAAAGTCAGGTCGTATTGTAAACGGCCCAACTGTGGTGTGGGCCTTTAGCAGGCCGAAAGAGAAACCGGGCTGGTATTGGACCATGAAGGGCATGGGCCGTTAAGAGGCCAAAACTAAGGTCCAACTACAAATGGCCCAACTCATTTATGGTCCGTTAACAGGCCGAAAGGAACACAGGGCCGGGAATTGGCCCAACACTTAAATGGGTCGCTAAAAGGCCAAAACTCATGTCCGACTACCCGACCCGATAGCTTAACGGTGTTCCGTTACGGTGGATGCCACGTGTCGGTCACCCTTGACGAAAGCACTTCTGTGACGCGCGATTTATCGTCATGGAAGTGGACACATCCGTGATAATAATTTTGGTAATGTCATGGAACACTTCTACGACAACACAGGTATGACATCTTGATTCTGTCATAAATTTGTCATGGATGTACATGCATGACAAAAAAAGCGACCTACTGTGACAAACACGTATCATCACGGAAGTGTATTTTTTTGTAGTGTTAAGCACGATCATATTGCCTCCTAGTTGGTGCTTTTATAAGAGAAGATGGAGACTCAAAACAAAATTTTCATAAAGTAAAAGATAGGTGCCAGAGCTCAAAGAGAAAATTTTGAGATAAAAACATTTTGGGAGGTGTATCCATCCCACCAATGAAAACGACTTAGAGTTCCCAATACTTTCCATGCATAGATATATCATAGGCGGTTCCCAAACAGAAAATAGAGTTTATTCCTTTTTCCACCATAACTTTCACTTTCCATGGCTAGTCGTATCCACGGTTGCCCTCCATACCAACACTTTCCAAGGAATTTATTATCTGACAACATAAAGTAAATTCATTTGTTTTTGCATTTCAGGACTGGGCATCCCTAATACCTTTGCCTTACTCTCGTGCAATGACAAGTGAATAAACACTCATCTTGAGAATAACACATCTAGCATGGAAAATATTAGCCACCCCTCACCGCTCCGTGAGCGAAACAAACACACAAAAGAGAAGTTTATTTTGAAAATTAGATAAGGCACATGCAAATTTGCTTAGAACGGCAAAAGAATACCGCATATAGGTAGATATAGTGGACTCATGTGGCAAAACTGGTTTAAAGGATTTTGGATGCACAAGTAGAGGTCATACTTAGTGCAAAATGAAGGCTAGCAAAAAGATTGAGAAGCGACCAACCAAGAAATGAATAATCTCATAAGCAAGCATTAAGCATAATTAACACCGAATAATGCACCACAAGTAGGATATAATTTCATTGCATGATTATTGACTTTCGTGCATGCATAGGGAATCACAAACCTTAACACCAATATTCTTACTAAAGCATAATTACTCATCAAGATGACTCACTTATCACATCATCATATCTCAAAACTATTACTAAGAATCAAGTTTATTTTGTCCATGATATTCATGACATTTTTTATTTTTTTTCTTTATCCTTCTTGGATATCTATCACTTTGGGACTAATTTCATGTGTTGCTTTTCATAAGCTCAAACAAATATAAGTGATGATCATGAGCATAACAAATTTTCTTTCTCTCAAAATAATTTAAGTGAAGCAAGGGAGAATTTCTTCAAAATTTTACTAACTCTCAAATAAATATAAGTGAAGCAAGAGACCATTTCTTCAAAAATAACAGAGCACACCGTGCTCAAAAAGATATAAGTGAAGCACTAGAGCAAGTCCATTGCTCATAAAAAATTTAAGTGAAGCATAGAGAGCAATTCAAACAAGTCAAGATATAATTTTGGCTCTCTCAAATAGGTGTGTCCAGAAAGGATTGATGACTTAAAATACAAAATAAAACAAGCAAATACACATATCATACAAGACGCTCCAAGCAAAACACATATCATGTGACGAATAAAAATATAGTCTCGAGTAAAATATCGATAGTTGTTGGAAAAAGCGGGGATGCCACTCGGGGGCATCCCCAAGCTTAGATGGTTGCTCATTCTTGGATAATAGCTTGGGATGCTGGGGCATCCCCAAGCTTAGGCTCTTACATCATTCCTTCATCCATCGTAAGATAACCCAAAACTTGAAAACTTCAATCACACAAAACTCAACAAAGCCTTCGTGAGATCCGTTAGTATAAGAATAATAAATCACTACAATGAGTGATGTATCAAACCAATTCATATTTCCTTTTTGTATTGTATCTATTGTATTCCAACTTTTCTATGGCAAAAACTCATCAAAGAAAACCATAGAGCCATCAAAATAAGCACACAACACAAAGAAAACAAAATCTGTCAAAACAGAATAGTCTGAAGCAATCTGACTATTTCGAATACTTCTGTAACTCGAAAAACTCTGAAACATTAGGACGGCCTGAGAAATTTGTATATTGATCTACTGCAAGTGGAATGGGTATTTTATCGCTCTCTGGTGAAAATGAAAATTATTTTCGTGAGTGCAAAACTTTCTATTTTTTCACCAAGATCAAACAACTATTGCCCAAGAAGATCCTAAAGGCTTTACTTGGCACAAACACTAATTAAAACACAAGAAACACAGTCATAACAGTAGCATAATTGTTCTAACACTCAAAAACGGGAAGCAAAAAGCAAAAGTAAATTTTATTCATTGGGTTGCCTCCCAACAAGCGCTATAGTTTTACGCCCTTAGCTAGGCATAAAGCAAGGATCTAAGTTTTATCATCTTTGGTTTGAGATCCATAAGATGCCCTCATGATTGATTCATAAGGTGGCTTAATTATAGTTCTAGGGAAGTGTTCCAGACCCTTCCTCAAAGGAAACTGGAACTTAATATTGCCTTCTTTCATATCAATCACGGCACCGATAGTGCGTAAAAACGGTCTAACAAGAATAATTGGACAAGACGGATTGCAATCAATATCAAGAACATAAAATCTATGGGAACATATTCCTATTTACAAGAATAAGAACATCATTAATTATTCCCATAGGCTTTTTAATAGTAGAATCCGCCAGGTGCAAATTCATGGAACATTCTTCAAGATTGGTAAGACCAAGCACATCACATAAAGATTTCGAAATTGTAGAAACACTAGCATCCAAGTCACACTAAGCAAAACACTCATAATTTTTAATCTTGACTTTGATAGTAGGTTCCCACTCATCATGCAATTTTCTAGGAATTGAAACTTCCAATTCCAATTTCTCTTCAAGAGCTTTCATCATAGCATCAACAATATGTTTAGTAAAAGCTTTGTTTTGTTCATAAGCATGGGGTGAATTCATCATGGATTGCAACAAAGAAATACAATCAATCAAAGAGCAACTATCATAACTAAAGTCTTTGTAATCCAAAAGATTGGGTGCATCACTAGCTAAAGTTTTGACCTCTCCAAACCCACTTTCATCATTTTTCTCAACAAGATTTTCACCCTCCTAAATATTGGGACGCCTTCTACCTAAAGTTAACTCTTATCCAGTCCATTTTTCATCATTCTTAACTTTACTAAACAAAGAACCAATATAAGAAACATCAATCATTTTAAGATCTTCATCATATTTGCAAGAATAATCACTAGAAAAAGCTTTTTCTAAAAATTATGTTTTAGCTCTAAGCATAGCAGTTATTTTCTTACTTTCATCCATAGAAACATAAAGAGCTTTAATTGATTCATCTACTTTAGGCACAAAAAAATCATCTTGAGATTTTCCACATCATGAGCAATTCTATCAACACTTCTAGACAAATCATCAATCTTATTCAACGTTTCTTCTATGGAAGTGTTGAAAACTTTTTGTGTGTTGATAAATTCTTTAATATTATTCTCAAGATCAGAGGTATTCCTAGTATTATTATAAGATTGATTTCCATAGGAATTACCATAATTTTTAGAGGAATTACTAGGAAAAGGCCTAGGGTTAAAATTACCTCTATAAGCATTGTTGTTGAAATTATTTTGAGAAATGAAATTCACATCAATGGCATCACTTTTTGCTCAATCAAAGTAGAAAAAGGCATATCATTAAGATCAATAGGAGCAATTCTACTGGCAACCAATTTCACAAGAGCATCAACCTTTTCAATCAAAGAAGAAATTTCTTCAACCGAATTAACCTTTTTACTAGTAGGAGCCCTTTCGGTATGCCATTGCGAATAATTTGCCATGATATCGTAAAGAAATTTGGTGGCTTCACCAAAAGTAATTTCCATAAAAGTACCACCCGCGACGGAATCTTAAAGTTTGCGAGAGACAAAATTCAATCCCGCATAAAAATTGTGTATGATCATCCAAAGATTTAACCCATGAGTTGGGTAATTCCTTAGCATCATTTTCATCCTTTCCCAAGATTTTGCAACATGCTCATGTTCAAGTTTCTTGAAATTCATGATCTGGGTTCTAAGGGAAATAATTTTTGCGGGAGGAAAATACTTAGTGATAAAAGCATCTTTGCACTTATTCCAAGAATCGATACTAATGTGTTGCAAAGAAGAGAACCAATTTTTTGCAGAATCACACAAAGAAAACGGAAATAATTTCATCTTGAACACATCATTGTCCACATCTTTTTTACTTTTGCATATCGCATAATTCCACGAAGGTATTAATATGGGACATGGCATCGTCATTAGGAGTACCGGAAAATTGGTCTTTCATAACAAGATTCAGCAAAGCAGTATAAATATCACAAGTCTCCGCACTAGTGGCGGGAGGAGCAAGTGGAGTGCCAATAAAATCATTGTTGTTGGTATTTGAGAAATCACATAACTTGGTGTTCTCTTGAGTCATGGTGACCACACAACAAGATTGCACTCAAAATAGATCCGGCAAGAAAACGACAAACTGATAAAGAGAGGCAAATAAAATGGCAAATTTTTGTGAAGTGGGGGAGAGGAAAACGAGAGGCAAATGGCAAATAATGTAAATTGCGAGGAGATGAGATTTGTGATTAGGAACCTGGTTGTGATGAAGATCTTCCCTGGCAACAGTGCTAGAAATTCCTTTTGATGTCGCTTGAAGCTACGTCGGTATTTCCCCAAAGAGGAAGGGATGATGCAGCACAGCGGCAGTAGGTGTTTCCCTCATATATGAAACCAAGGTTATCGAACCAGTAGGAGAACCAAGCAACACAACGTAAACAGCCCCTGCACACAAATAACAACCACTCACAACCCGACGTGTTAAAGGGGTTGTCAATCCCTTTCGGGTAATGGCGCCTCAAACGGTGCGTGGACAGGAGAAAGTTGTGATAGATTGAAATAATAGATCGCAAATAAAATAAAGTGCAGCGAAGTATTTTTTATTTTTGGTTTAATAGATCTGAAAATAAACGCAAGAGAAAAATAGATCACAAGCAAATATATGAGAAAGAAGATCCCGGGGCCGTAGGTTTCACTAGTGGCTTCTCTCGAGAAAAATAGCAAACGATGGGTAAACAAATTATTGTTGGGCAATTGATAGAACCTCAAATAATTATGACGATGTCTAGGCAATGATCATTACATAGGCATGATACGTCCATTTTGCATCATGTTTTTATATCAATATTTATTGCATTATGGGTTGTTATTACACATTATGTCACAATACTTATGCCTATTCTCTCTTATTTTACAAGGTTTACATAAAGAGGGAGAATGCCGACAGCTGGGATTCTGGGCTAGAAAAGGAGCAAATATTAGAGACCTATTCTGCACAGCTCCAAAAGTCCTGAAACTTCACGGAAGATGTTTTCCAAATATATAAAAAATACTGAGAGCAAGAACCTCACTAGGGGGGCCACACCCTGCCCACGAGGGTGGGGGCGTGCCCTACCCCCCTGGGCGCGCCCCCTACCTCATGGGCCCCCCGGTGGCCATCTTCTGCTATATGGAGTCTTTCGATGGGAAAAAATCATAAGCCATCTTCTCGGAGGAAACTCCGCCGCCACGAGGCGGAACCTTGGCGGAACCAATCTAGGGCTCTTGCGGAGCTGTTCTACCGAGGAAACTTCCCTCCCGGGGGGGGGGGGGAATCATCGCCATCATCATCACGAACGCTCCTCTTATCGGGAGAGGGCAATCTCCATCAACATCTTCATCAGCACCATCTCATCTCAAAACCCTAGTTCATCTCTTGTATCCAATTCTTATCTCCAAGTCCGGGATTGGTGCTAGTAGGTTGCTAGTAGTGTTAATTACTCCTTGTAGTTGATGCTAGTTGGTTTAATTGGTGGAAGATCATATGTTCAGATCCGATATGCATATTAATACCTCTCTGATTATGAACATGTTTATGCTTTGTGAGTAGTTACTTTTGTTCCTGAGGACATGGGAGAAGTCTTGCTATTAGTAGTCATGTGAATTTGGTATTCGTTCGATATTTTGCTGAGATGTATGTTGTCTCCCCTCTAGTGGTGTTATGTGAACGTCGACTACATGACACTTCACCATTATTTGGGCCTAGAGGAAGGCATTGGGGAGTAATAAGTAGATGATGGGTTGCTAGAGTGACAGAAGCTTAAACCCTAGTTTATGCGTTGCTTCGTAAGGGGCTGATTTGGATCCATATGTTTCATGCTATGGTTAGGTTTACCTTAATACTTTTGTTGTATTTGCGGATGCTTGCAATAGAGGTTAATCATAAGTGGGATGCTTTTCCAAGTAAGAGCAGCACCCAAGCACCGGTCCACCCACATACCAAATTATCAAAGTACCGAACGCGAATCATATGAACGTGATGAAAACTAGCTTGACGATATTCCCATGTGTCCTCGGGAGCGCTTTACATCATATAAGAGTTTGTCCAGGCTTGTCCTTTGCTACAAAAAGGATTGGGCCACCTTGCTGCACCTTATTTACTTTTGTTACTTGTTGCTCGTTAAAAATTATCTTATCACAAAACTATCTGTTACCACTTATTTCAGTACTTGCAGAGAATACCTTGCTGGAAACTGCTTGTCATTTCCTTCTGCTCCTCGTTGGGTTCGACACTCTTACTTATCTAAAGGAGTACGATAGATCCCCTTTACTTGTGGGTCATCAAGACTCTTTTATGGCTCCGTTGCCGGGGAGTGAAGCGCCTTTGGTAGGTGGAATTTGGTAAGGAAAAATTTATATAGTGTGCTGAAATTTACTGTCACTTGTTACTATAGAAAGTAATCCTCTGAGGGGCTTGTTCGAGGTATCTTCAACCCAACCAGTAGAGCAAAGAGTTGCTCCTCAACCTACTGAACCTACTGAAAGTGAAAATGAAAAAGAAAATGCTTGCTTTGAAGTTCCATCGGGTATGATAGAAAAATGGCTAGCTAATCCTTTTCTAGGAGATGGAACAAAACATCCTGATGAACATCTGATATATGTGGATCAAGTTTGTGGGTTATTTAAGCTTGCAGGTGTACCCGGAGATGTTGTTAAGAAGAAGGTATTCCCCTTATCTTTGAGGGGAGATGCATCGACATGGTATAGGCTATGTGATGATATGAGGTCTTGGAATTACAAATGATTGAAATTGGAATTTCATCAGATGTTTTATCCTATGCATATTGTTCATCGTGATCACAATTATATATATAAGTTTTGGCCTCGCGAAGGAGAAAGCATCGCTCAAGCTTGGGGGAGGCTCAAATCAATGTTACATTCATGCCCCAATCATGAGCTCTCAAGAGAAATGATTATTCAAAAAATTTATGCTCGGCTTTCTGGTAACAATCGTACCATGCTTGATACTTCTTGTGCTGGCTCTTTTATGATGAAGACTATTGAATTCAAATGGGATTTATAGGAAAGAATTAAATGCAACTCTGAAGATTGGGACCTCGACAATGGTAAGGAGTCAGGTATGACACCTAGTTTTGATTGTGTTAAATCTTATATGGACACCGATGTTTTTCGTAAATTTAGCACTAAATATGGACTTGACTCTGAGATAGTAGCTTCTTTCTGTGAATCTTTTGCTACTTATGTTGATCTCCCCAAGGAGAAGTGGTTTAAATAGCATCCTCCCATAGAAGTAAAAGTAGCTGCACCTATTAAAGTTGAAGAAAAGACTATCACTTATAATGATCCTATTGTTCCTACTTCTTATGTTGAGAAACCACCTTTCCCTGTTAAGATAAAGGATCATGCTAAAGCTTCAACTGTGGTTCGTAAAAGCAATATTAAAACTTATACACCTCCTGAGCAAGTTAAAGTTGAACCTAATATTGCTATTGTTAAAGATTTCTTGTCTCATAATATATATGGGCATGCTATTTATTTATGTAATGAAACTGCTAGAATTGCTAAACCCCGTGATAAAGATAAACCTAGACCTGTGGTAGGTGTAGGATCGAAAGTATGTCTAGAGGGGGGTGATTAGACTACTTGACCAAATAAAAATCTATCCTTTTCCCAATTTTAGTCTTTGGCAGATTTTAGCTATCTTAGCACAAGTCAAGCAATCTTAACACAATTCAAGCAAGCATGCAAAGAGTCTATGAGCAGCGGAAAATAAAGCATGCAACTTGCAAGAATGTAAAGGGAAGGGTTTGGAGAATTCAAACGCAATTGGAGACACAGATGTTTTTGTCGTGGTTCCGATAGGTGGTGCTATCGTACATCCACGTTGATGGAGACTTCAACCCACGAAGGGTAACGGTTGCGCGAGTCCACGGAGGGCTCCACCCACGAAGGGTCCACGAAGAAGCAACCTTGTGTATCCCATCATGGCCATCGCCCACGAAGGACTTGCCTCACTAGCGGTAGATCTTCACGAAGTAGGCGATCTCCTTTCCCTTACAAACTCCTTGGTTCAACTCCACAATCTTTGTCGGAGGCTCCCAAGTGACACCTAGCCGATCTAGGAGACACCACTCTCCAAGAAGTAACAAATGGTGTGTTGATGATGAACTCCTTGCTCTTGTGCTTCAAATGTTAGTCTCCCCAACACTCAACTCTCTCTCTCACAGGATATGGATTTGGTGGAAAGAAGATTTGAGTGGAAAGCAACTTGGGAAGGCTAGAGATCAAGATTCATATGGTGGGAATGGAATATCTTGGCCTCAACACATGAGTAGGTGGTTCTTTCTCAGAAATTGTGTGTTGGAGGTGTAGGTATGTTCTGATGGCTCTCTCCACGAATGAAGAGTGGGTGGAGGGGTATATATAGCCTCCACACAAAATCTAACCGTTACACACAATTTACCAATCTCGGTGAGACCGAATGGAGAAACTCGGTCAGACCGATTCAGCAAACCTAGTGACCGTTAGGATTTTCGGTGGGACTGAGATGCAACTCGGTAGGACCGATATGGTTAGGGTTAGGGCATAATGTAATCTCTGTGTGACCGATTACACAAACTCGGTGGGACCGATTTTGGTAATAAGCTAACCAAAGAGTTGGTCAGGTAAACTCGGTGGGACCGATCGCTCATTTCGGTGGGACCGAAATGTTACAAAAGAGAAACAGAGAGTTCACATTGCAATCTGGGTGGTACCGATCGCTCATCTCGGTAGGACAGAAACGTTACGAAGGGAAACAGAGAGATTACAACCCCATCTCGGTGTGACCGAGATCCCTATCGGTGAGACCGATTTGCCTAGGGTTTGTGGCAGTGGCTATGACATCTGAACTCGGTGGCGCCGGATAGAAAGAATCAGTCGGGCCGAGTTTGACTTTTGGTTTAGGTCATATGTGGATGTGGGAAGGTAGTTGAGGGTTTTGGAGCATATCACTAAGCACTATGAAGTAATAACCTCATTAAACAACACCTCATCCCTCCTTGATAGTATTGGCTTTTCCTATAGACTCAATGTGATCTTGGATCGCTAAAATATAAAATGTAGAGTCTTGAGCTTTGAGCTTGAGCCAATCACTTTGTCCTTAATATTTTGAGGGGTCCACTTTCCTCATCCATGCCATGCCATTCATTGAGCTTTTCCTGAAATATTAATCTTGGAATAGCATTAGCTCAATGAGCTATATGTTGTTAGGAATTACCAAAACCACCTAGGGATAGTTGCACTTTCAATCTCCCCCTTTTTGGTAATTGATGACAACATATAGATCAAAGCTTCGACAAATGATAATAAGAGTGAAAAACATTGTCGCTTTGAGAAGTATGTGAAAAGCAAGAGCTCCCCCTAAATTTGTGCATAGTTTATGATTTGCTTTGGACTGCAAATGCACAGAGAATTAGGCTCATGGGTTACTCTTCCATGTCACATACATCTTGGTGGGGCGCTCAAAATGATAATAATTAAATACATGTACTCATCACCAAGCAAAGTGAATGATCATATAGGGATAAAATGATAATGTCATCCAACAAGCATTAAAGTAGCATATGATCAAACACATGCTCATCCAAGTATTACATAGACAAAAGGTATCTCAAACAAGCAAAGCAAATAAAGTTCAACCACCAAAGCAAGAGAGAATAAAAAGCAACGCTCTCTCTCGAAGACTTTGATGTATACATTTTTCTCCCCCTTTGGCAACAAGTTACCAAAAAGTTCCTAGCAAATGCATAGCACTAAATCGTCTCTCAGGCTTGGTCTTCAGGTGGTGGTGTTCGGATAACTCCAAGAACGAAGGCTTCAGTCGAAGTAGATGGAGCTGATGGAGTAAGTGCTGGAGCTGGTGGCACTGAAGCTGTAGCTGGTGCAGATGAAGTGGCTCTGGTGTCTGGAACAGGCACTGCAGCAGACCTCTAAGCTCTAGGCACTCTGGCAAATGCATCAGTGGTTGTCTTGCCCTTCCTCTCCTGCATATCATCCTGAAGTTTCTCCACAACAGACTGGATCTCAGTTACCTTCACATCCAAATCATAGAACTTTTGCTCCACGATCCTCTCCAAGCTCTCCTGGTTTTGAGTCAGGGTGGCCAATCCCTTCTCAATCCTCAGAGTGGAGGCAATCAAGTAGCCAAGCTGATCTTGCTTGCTCTTCAGAAGATACTGAGATGCTTCTTCAGTAGTTGGCATCCTAGCAGCCTTTTCAGCCTTTGCCTTCTCCTTCTTGGCTTGTGCGTGCACAGAAGATGGTTCATTTTCATCCATCACCACTTGGTTGTCCTCAAAGTCTGGATAGATAGGCATGTGCTCCTTGTCTAGCAGATATGTGCCAGTTCCCATCTTGGAGTTGATCAGCTCCTGGATCTGTGGGGCATACCCACAACTCCTCTTTTGATCTACAGCTGTCCTCTTGATAGTTTCAACTATAAGGCTCATGACTTTGAACTTCTGTGGGACATCAAAGATATGAAGAAAGTTTATTGCATGGCCTCTGATCATCTTGTGATCACCTGACTTTGGCAAGAGAGTGTGCCTGAGGATCCAGTTGATAGTAGGCAAGCTTGACATAAGGTAATGTACAGATCCAAACTTATGTGTCTCAAGAGTAGCATCTGTGATCTCCTTGTACATGTGTGCCATGGAGTTGTGATCCTTCTTCTTGTTGGCATAGACATCCAAGTCATCTTCACTCTCTTTCGGAGCATTGATCAACTTCGTCCATTCAGCAACTGTGGACTGGTACCTAGTACCTTCAGACATCCAGACAATCCTTCCATCTGGGTAGAAGTGAGCTGTGGAGTAGAACTGCATGATAAGCTCATCATTCCATTTTGTGAGCTTTTGAGCCACAAACTCATCGACTCCACACGCCTTGAAACTGTCATACACATGTGGATAATGTTCATCATTCTCCCTGATGTACTCCCAGTCGACCCATCTCATGTCACACACTATGGGCTTTTTGTCAAGCAAGACTGTCTCATAGAAGTCCTGTTGTTCCTTTGTATGGAACCTGTAGTCCACAGCAGTCCTTCTCCTGGTGGCATATGGATCAGACTCTCTCCATAGCCTTAGACCTGAGTCCTTCCTTATCTTCATGTTCTCAGCTACTGGATGAGCATCATTGTGATCTGGAATTTTTGGCTTCAGCTTCCTCAATACATGTGACTCATCATCTTCTTCTTCCATTTCAGCTTCAGGCACTGGGGCCTTGCTCTTCTCCTCAGCAGGGATGTTCCTGGTGCTCCTCTTTGGTTTTGGCTTTGGAGCTGGAGCTGCAGCCTTTGGAGCAGTCTTAGGCTTAGATGGAACAGCCCCTGCCCTGATGGCATCGCCCATAAGCTTCTGAGCTTTGGGTGCTGGTGCAGCATCTTCTTCCTCTTCTCTCTTCAGAATCTCTCATGATTGAGGATCTCCCAAGCACTCTGGCAGTGGTCTTCTTGACCCTCTCTTTCCTCTTCTTCTTTGCCACAACCTGCTCTTTGGGTGCAAATCCCAAAGTCTCTTGAGTAGATGCTCTGGCCTTAGACATTGGAATTCTCTTGGCAGGAACCTTTTGCTTCATGCCTGGCTTGGTGGCAGCAGCTGTGCCATATTCCTTCTTCAGGACTTTTCTCTTTGAGGTGGTTTCTTCTTCCTCAGCCACATAGTCCTCATCCTCTGACTCTGAAGTTCTTTTCTTGCTGGCCCTGGTGGCAGCTTTGGGTAAGTTGCTTGGGGTGCTCCTGCTGCCATCATCTGAGCTGCTAGAGGGACTAGTGCCCTCACTCAAGTGAACCTGCTCCTCTGACTTGTTCTGGCTGTCACTCTGATCAGACATATTGCAAACACTGACAGCAAACCCTATGAATAGATATAGATGAGATAGAGTGGATAAGCATCAAAAAATGCAGAGGTTTTTGCAAAAGAATGAGTCAAAAACTTAGTTTTAGTTTTCCACAGAAAGCATTTCGGATCAACCGATCTGTAAACTCAGTGATACCGAAGCAGCTGTTGGAACCTAAACTAGTGAACTCGGTCAGACCGAGTCACAGTTTGGTGGCACCGAGACTGCTAGGGTTTCACAAAGTCATGAACTCGGTCACACTGATTTGCAATTCTCGTTCAGACCGAGAATCACATGTGCAATGGCCTGAGCCGAATCGATGGTACCGAGTTCCACAACTCGGTGGGTCCGAGATGGTTTCGGCGGAAACCTAACCCTAAATTTTCAATTCACGACTAAACTACGGAGTGTTTTGACTGGATAAGAATGATCTCAATCGTGGCAAGATACATGGAGAACACAATGTGCTAGGAATCAGATAGGGATAGCATAGTGATCGAGTTCATACCCTAGTTCGGCGATGAACTCGCTACGGCGGCAACAGCGGGGATGATTCCCGTTGACGGTGGCAGAGACCAGCAACAGGAGGCGGCTGGCGACGAGGAGGACGATCCGGAGACCCCGGAGGCCGAGTAGGCTAAGCGCGGGTCGACGAGGTTCAGAAAGTTTTCCAAAATTTGACCCGTGGATATATATAGCCCGACCCTGTCGGTGTGACCGACTGGAACAACTCGGTGGCACTGAGATTCATAACTGCAAGCAGTTACTGAAACTCGGTGTGACCGAAAAGTTCGAATTGGTTGCACCGAGGTTGAAAACCTAGATCGACTTAGTGATCTCGGTATGACCGAAATGGGTGAATTGGTCAGACCGAAACGCACAAAGAAGTTTTGGAAGTTTAAGTCTATGACGAATCGGGGACTCCGAGTGCTCCTCACACAGAGTGGTTCGAATCTGACTTGATCAAATTTTGTGATGCAGCATGAATAGAGTTTGAGACGAGAAAAGCATAGATAGCTAGAGAAGGTTCTTAGGCATTCTTGTCCATCCACTTGGCCAAAAGAAAAGGAAACCAATCAATGAAAACAACAAGTGGATGTCCTCGAATGAGTAAATTATGCAACCAACATGCTCACACAATAAAATGGCAAATGAAATATGTGGCAAAGCATGCACAAACAATTCTAGCATCTATCAAGCAATTGGCGATGACTAGGTCATCTATATATGAGTATATTGACTTAGGAGTCAAATGAGAACATTTGATCATAGGTCATACTCATCGTTTAAGCACAAGTGGGGTTACCACTTTTACATAAAGCATTGTTGTGTTCGCACCATTAGAGTTGCTTTAACTCAATTGTTAGAGTAAAGCTCCCCCTAGATGTGAGATCCCCCTAAGAGGGATGAACTAACCTTCGGTTTTGTCGATGATGACTTCATGTAGGTGTTGAAGATGTGGATGCTTTATGTTAATGTAGATCATTTGGAGCTATCCTTTGGAGTGAGTTGCACTTTCAATACCTACACGGGTTAGTCCCACAAGGAACAAACTAAAGGAAATATACCCTACAGGCAATAATAAAGTTATTATTTATTTCCTTATATCATGATAAATTTTTATTATTCATGCTAGAATTGTATTAACCGGAAACATAATACATGTGTGAATACATAGACAAACATAGTGTCACTAGTATGCATCTACTTGACTAGCTCGTTGATCGAAGATGGTTATGTTTCCTAACCATAGACATGAGTTGTCATTTGATTAACGGGATCACATCATTAGGAGAATGATGTGATTGACTTGACCCATTTTGTTAGCTTAGCACTTGATCGTTTAGTTTGTTGCTATTGCTTTCTTCATGACTTATACATGTTCCTATGACTATGAGATTATGCAACTCCCGTTTACCAGAGGAACACTTTGTGTGCTACCAAACGTCACAACGTAACTGGGTGATTATAAAGGTGCTCTACAGGTGTCTCCGAAGGTACTTGTTGGGTTGGCGTATTTTGAGATTAGGATTTGTCACTCCGATTGTCAGAGAGGTATCTCTGGGCCCTCTCGGTAATGCACATCACATAAGCCTTGCAAGCATTGCAACTAATAAGTTAGTTGCGGGATGATGTATTACGAAACGAGTAAAGAGACTTGCCGGTAACGAGATTGAACTAGGTATTGAGATACCGATGATCAAATCTCGGGCAAGTAACATACCGATGACAAAGGGAACAACGTATGTTGTTATGCGGTCTGACCGATAAAAGATCTTCGTAGAATATGTAGGAGCCAATATGAGCATCCATTTTCCGCTATTGGTTATTGACCGGAGACGTGTCTCGGTCATGTCTACATTGTTCTCGAACCCGTAGGGTCCGCACGCTTAATGTTACGATGACAGTTTCATTATGAGTTTATATATTTTGATGTACTGAAGGTTGTTCGGAGTCCCGGATGTGATCACGGACATAACGAGGAGTCTCAAAATAGTCGAGACATAAAGATTGATATATTGGACGACTATATTCGGACATAGGAATGGTTCCGGGAGTTATCAGATATAAAATGGAGTACCGGGGGTTACCAGACCCCCCCCCCCGAGGGTTAATGGGCCTCATGGGCCCAATGTGGAGCAGAGGAGGGGCGGCCAGGGCAGGCTGCGCGCCCCCTCCCACTCTTGTCTGAATTGGACAAGGAGGGAGGGGTGGCGCCCCCCTTTCCTTTCTCTCCTCTCTCCCTTCCTTCCCCCTCTCCTAGTTGGACAAGGAAAGGAGGGAGTCCAACTCCGGGTAGAAGTAGGACTCCTCCCTGGCGCGCCTCCTCCTGGCCGGCCGCCCCTCCCCCTTGCTCCTTTATATACGGGGGCAGGGGGCACCTCTAGACACAACAATTGATCCTTGAGATCTATTAGCCATATGCGGTGCCCTCCACCACCATAATCCTCGATAATATTGTAGCGGTGCTTAGGCGAAGCCCTGCGATGGTAGAACATCAAGATCGTCACCATGCCGTCGTGCTGACGGAACTCTTCCCTGACATTCTTCTGGATCGGAGTCCGGGGATCGTCATCGAGCTGAACGTGTGCTAAAACTCGGAGGTGCCGTAGTTTCGGTGCTTGATCGATCGGGTCGTGAAGACGTACGACTACATCAACCGCGTTGTGCTAACGCTTCCGCTTCCGGTCTACGAGGGTACGTAGACAACACTCTCCCCTCTCGTTGCTATGCATCACCATGATCTTGCGTGTGCGTAGGAATTTTTTTTGAAATTATTACGTTCCCCAACAGTGGTATCAGAGCCAGGTTTTATGCATTGATGTTGTGCACGAGTAGAACACAAGTGAGTTGTGGGCGATATAAGTCATATTGCTTACCAGCATGTCATACTTTGGTTTGGCGGTATTGTTGGATGAAGCGGCCCGGACTGACATTACACGTACGCTTATGCGAGACTGGTTCTACTGACGTGCTTTGCACACAGGTGGCTGGCGGGTGTCAGTTTCTCCAACTTTAGTTGAACCAAGTGTGGCTACGCCTGGTCCTTGCGAAGGTTAAAACAGCACTAACTTGACAAACTATCATTGTGGTTTTGATGCGTAGGTAAGAACGGTTCTTGCTAAGCCCGTAGCAGCCACGTAAAACTTGCAACAACAAAGTAGAGGACGTCTAACTTGTTTTTGCAGGGCATGTTGTGATGTGATATGGTCAAGACATGATGCTAAATTTTATTGTATGAGATGATCATGTTTTGTAGCCGAGTTATCGGCAACTGGCAGGAGCCATATGGTTGTCGCTTTATTGTATGCAATGCAATTGTGCTGTAATGCTTTACTTTATCACTAAGCAGTAGCGATAGTCGTGGAAGCATAAGATTGGCGAGACGACAACGATGCTACGATGGTGATCAAGGTGTCGCGCCGGTGACGATGGTGATCATGACGGTGCTTCGAAGATGGAGATCACAAGCACAAGATGATGATGGCCATATCATATCACTTATATTGATTGCATGTGATGTTTATCTTTTATGCATCTTATCTTGCTTTGATTGACGGTAGCATTATAAGATGACCCCTCACTAAATTATCAAAGTATAAGTGTTCTCCCTGAGTATGCACCGTTGCGAAAGTTCTTCGTGCTGAGACACCACGTGATGATCGGGTGTGATAGGCTCTACGTTCAAATACAACGGGTGCAAAACAGTTGCACACGCGGAATACTTAGGTTTAACTTGATGAGCCTAGCATATAGCAGATATGGCCTCGGAACACGGAGACCGAAAGGTCGAGCGTGAATCATATAGTAGATATGATCAACATATTGATGTTCACCATTGATACTACTCCATCTCACATGATGATCGGACATGGTTTAGTTGATTTGGATCACGTGATCACTTAGAGGATTAGAGGGATATCTTTCTAAGTGGGAGTTCTTAAGTAATATGATTAATTGAACTTAAATTTATCATGAACTTAGTACCTAATAGTATCTTGCTTGTCTATGTTTGATTGTAGATAGATGTCTCGTGCTGTTGTTCCATTGAATTTTAATGCGTTCCTTGAGAAAGCAAAGTTGAAAGATGATGGTAGCAATTACACGGACTGGGTCCATAGCTTGAGGATTATCCTCATTGCTGCACAGAAGAATTACATCCTGGAAGCACCGCTAAGTGCCAAGCCTGCTGCAGGAGCAACACCAGATGTTATGAACGTCTGGCAGAGCAAAGCTGATGACTACTCGATAGTTCAGTGTGCCATGCTTTACGGCTTAGAACCGGGTCTTCAACGATGTTTTGAACGTCATGGAGCATATGAGATATTCCAGGAGTTGAAGTTAATATTTCAAGCAAATGCCCGGATTGAGAGATATGAAGTCTCCAATAAGTTCTATAGCTGCAAGATGGAGGAGAATAGTTCTGTCAGTGAACATATACTCAAAATGTCTGGGTATCATAATCACTTGACTCAATTGGGGGTTAATCTTCCTGTTGATAGTGTCATTGACAAAGTTCTTCAATCACTGCCACCAAGCTATAAAAGCTTCGTGATGAACTATAATATGCAAGGGATGAATAAGACTATTCCTGAGCTCTTCACAATGCTAAAAGCCGTGGAGGTAGAAATCAAGAAGGAGCATCAAGTGCTGATGGTCAATAAGACCACCAGTTTCAAGAAAAAGGGCAAAGGTAAGAAGAAAGGGAACTTCAAGAAGAACAACAAACAAGTTGCTGCTCAGGAGAAGAAACCCAAGTCTGGACCTAAGCCTGAGACTGAGTGCTTCTACTGCAAGCAGACTGGTCACTGGAAGCGGAACTGCCCCAAGTATTTGGCGGATAAGAAGGATGGCAAAGTGAACAAAGGTATATGTGATATACATGTTATTGATGTGTACCTTACTAATGCTCGCAGTAGCACCTGGGTATTTGATACTGGTTCTGTTGCTAACATTTGCAACTCGAAACAAGGGCTACGGATTAAGCGAAGATTAGCTAAGGACGAGGTAACGATGCGCGTGGGAAATGGTTCAAAAATCGATGTGATCGCGATCGGCACGCTACCTCTACATCTACCTTCGGGATTAGTATTAGACCTAAATAATTGTTATTTGGTGCCAACGTTGAGCATGAACATTATATCTGGATCTTGTTTGATGCGAGACGGTTATTCATTTAAATCAAAGAATAATGGTTGTTCTATTTATATGAGTAATATCTTTTATGGTCATGCACCCTTGAAGAGTGGTCTATTTTTGATGAATCTCAATAGTAGTGATACACATATTCATAATGTTGAAATCAAAAGATGCAAAGTTGATAATGATAGTGCAACTTATTTGTGGCACTGTCGTTTAGGTCATATCGGTGTAAAGCGCGTGAAGAAACTCCATACTGATGGACTTTTGGAACCACTTGATTATGAATCACTTGGTACTTGCGAACCGTGCCTCGTGGGTAAGATGACTAAAACGCCGTTCTCCAGTACTATGGAGAGAGCAACGGATTTGTTGGAAATCATACATACAGATGTATGTGGTCCAATGAATGTTGAGGCTCGTGGCGGATATCGTTATTTTCTCACCTTCACAGATGATTTAAGCAGATATGGGTATATCTACTTAATGAAACATAAGTCTGAAACATTTGAAAAGTTCAAAGAATTTCAGAGTGAAGTTGAAAATCATTGTAACAAGAAAATAAAGTTTCTACGATCTGATCGTGGAGGAGAATATTTGAGTTACGAGTTTGGTCTACATTTGAAACAATGCGGAATAGTTTCACAACTCACGCCACCCGGAACACCACATCATAATGGTGTGTCTGAACGTTGTAATCGTACTTTATTAGATATGGTGCGATCTATCATGTCTCTTACTGATTTACCGTTATCGTTTTGGGGTTATGCTTTAGAGACGGCTGCATTCACATTAAATAGGACACCATCGAAATTCGTTGAGACGACGCCTTATGAATTGTGGTTTGGCAAGAAACCAAAGTTGTCGTTTCTGAAAGTTTGGGGCTGCGATGCTTATGTGAAAAAGCTTCAACCTGATAAGCTCGAACCCAAATCGGAGAAATGTGTCTTCATGGGATACCCAAAGGAGACTGTTGGGTACACCTTCTATCACAGATCCGAAGGCAAGACTTTTGTTGCTAAATTCAGAGTTTTTCTAGAGAAGGAGTTTCTCTCGAAAGAAGTGAGTGGGAGAAATGTAGAACTTGATGAGGTAACTATACCTGCTCCCTTATTGGAAAGTAGTACATCACAGAAACCGGTTTCTGTGACACCTACAACAATTAGTGAGGAAGCTAATGATAATGATCATGAAACTTCAGATCAAGTTACTACCGAACCTCGTAGATCAACCAGAGTAAGATCCGCACCAGAGTGGTGCCGTAATCCTATTCTGGAAGTCATGCTACTAGATCATGATGAACCTACGAACTATGAAGAAGCGATGGTGAGCCCAGATTCCGCAAAATAGCTAGAAGCCATGAAATCTGAGATGGGATCCATGTATGAGAACAAAGTGTGGACTTTGGTTGACTTGCCCATTGATCGGCAAGCAATTGAGAATAAATGGATCTTCAAGAAGAAGACTGACGCTGACGGTAATGTTACTGTCTATAAAGCTCGACTTGTTTCAAAAGGTTTTCGACAAGTTCAAGGGATTGACTACGATGAGACCTTCTCACCCGTAGCGATGCTTAAGTCTGTCCGAATCATGTTAGCAATTGCCGCATTTTATGATTATGAAATTTGGCAAATGGATGTCAAAACTGCATTCCTGAATGGATTTCTGGAAGAAGAGTTGTATATGATGCAACCAGAAGGTTTTGTCTATCCAAAGGGAGCTAACAAAGTGTGCAAGCTCCAACGATCCATTTATGGACTGGTGCAAGCCTCTCGGAGTTGGAATAAACGCTTTGATAGTGTGATCAAAGCATTTGGTTTTGTACAGACTTTTGGAGAAGCCTGTATTTACAAGAAAGTGAGTGGGAGCTCTGTAGCATTTCTGATATTATATGTGGATGACATATTACTAATTGGAAATGATATAGAATTTCTGGATAGCATAAAGGGATACTTGAATAAGAGTTTTTCAATGAAAGACCTCGGTGAAGCTGCTTACATATTAGGCATTAAGATCTATAGAGATAGATCAAGACGCTTAATTGGACTTTCACAAAGCACATACCTTGACAAGGTTTTGAAGAAGTTCAAAATGGATCAAGCAAATAAAGGGTTCTTGCCTGTATTACAAGGTGTGAAGTTGAGTAAGACTCAATGTCCGACCACCACAGAAGATAGAGAGAAAATGAAAGATGTTCCCTATGCTTCAACCATAGGCTCTATCATGTATGCAATGCTGTGTACCAGACCTGATGTGTGCCTTGCTATAAGTCTAGCAGGGAGGTACCAAAGTAATCCAGGAGTGGATCACTGGACGGCGGTCAAGAACATCCTGAAATACCTGAAAAGGACTAAGGATATGTTTCTCGTATATGGAGGTGACAAAGAGCTCATCGTAAATAGTTACATTGATGCAAGCTTTGACACTGATCCGGACAATTCTAAATCGCAAACCGGATATGTGTTTTTACTGAACGGTGGAGCTGTCAGTTGGTGCAGTTCTAAATAAAGCATCATGGCGGGATCTACATGTGAAGCAGAGTACATAGCTGCTTCGGAAGCAGCAAATGAAGGAGTCTGGATGAAGGAGTTCATATCCGATCTAGGTATCATACCTAGTGCATCGGGTCCAATGAAAATCTTTTGTGACAATACTGGTGCAATTGCCTTGGCAAAGGAATCCAGATTTCACAAGAGAACCAAGCACATCAAGAGACGCTTTAATTCCATTCGGGATTTAGTCCAAGTGGGAGACATAGAAATTTGCAAGATACATACGGATCAGAATGTTGTAGACCCGCTGACTAAGCCTCTTCCACGAGCAAAACATGATCAGCACCAAGGCTCCATGGGTGTTAGAATCATTACTGTGTAATCTAGATTATTGACTCTAGTGCAAGTGGGAGACTGAAGGAAATATGCCCTAGAGGCAATAATAAAGTTATTATTTATTTCCTTATATCATGATAAATGTTTATTATTCATGCTAGAATTGTATTAACCGGAAACATAATACATGTGTGAATACATAGACAAACATAGTGTCACTAGTATGCCTCTACTTGACTAGCTCGTTGATCGAAGATGGTTATGTTTCCTAACCATAGACATGAGTTGTCATTTGATTAACAGGATCACATCATTAGGAGAATAATGTGATTGACTTGACCCATTTCATTAGCTTAGCACTTGATCGTTTAGTTTGTTGCTATTGCTTTCTTCATGACTTATACATGTTCCTATGACTATGAGATTATACAACTCCCGTTTACCGGAGGAACACTTTGTGTACTACCAAACGTCACAACATAACTGGGTGATTATAAAGGTGCTCTACAGGTGTCTCCGAAGGTACTTGTTGGGTTGGCGTATTTCGATATTAGGATTTGTCACTCTGATTGTCGAAGAGGTATCTCTGGGCCCTCTCGGTAATGCACATCACATAAGCCTTGCAAGCAATGTAACTAATAATTTAGTTGTGGGATGATGTATTACGGAACGAGTAAAGAGACTTGCCGGTAACGAGATTGAACTAGGTATTGAGATACCGACGATCAAATCTCGGGCAAGTAACATACCGATGACAAAGGGAACAACGTATGTTGTTATGTGGTCTGACCGATAAAAGATCTTCGTAGAATATGTAGGAGCCAATATGAGCATCCAGGTTCCGCTATTGGTTATTGACCGGAGACGTGTCTCGGTCATGTCTACATTGTTCTCGAACCCGTAGGGTCCGCACGCTTAATGTTACGATGATAGTTTCATTATGAGTTTATATATTTTGATGTACTGAAGGTTGTTCGGAGTCCCGGATGTGATCACGGACATAACGAGGAGTCTCGAGATAGTCGAGACATGAAGATTGATATATTGGATGACTATATTCAGACACCGGAATGGTTCCGGGAGTTATCGGATATAAAACGGAGTACCGGGGGTTACCGGACCCCCCCCCGGGGGGGGGGAGTTAATGGGCCTCATGGGCCCAAAGTGGAGCAGAGGAGGGGCGGCCAGGGCAGGCTGCGCGCCCCCTCCCCCTCTAGTCCGAATTGGACAAGGAGGGAGGGGCGGCGCCCCCTTTCCTTTCTCTCCTCTCTCCCTTCCTTCCCCCTCTCTAGTTGGATAAGGAAAGGAGGAGTCCTACTCCCGGTAGGAGTAGGACTCCTCCCTGGCGCGCCTCCTCCTGGCCGGCCGCCCCTCCCCCTTGCTCCTTTATATACAGGGGCAGGGGGCACCTCTAGACACAACAATTGATCCTTGAGATCTATTAGCCGTGTGCGGTGCCCTCCTCCACCATAATCCTCGATAATATTGTAGCGGTGCTTAGGCGAAGCCCTGCGACAGTAGAACATCAAGATCGTCACCACGCCGTCGTGCTGACAGAACTCTTCCCCGACATTCTGCTGGATTGGAATCCGGGGATCGTCATCGAGCTGAACGTGTGCTAGAACTCGGAGGTGCCGTAGTTTCGGTGCTTGATCGGTCGGGCCGTGAAGACGTACGACTACATCAACCACGTTGTGCTAACGCTTCCGCTTCCGGTCTACGAGGGTACGTAGACAACACTATCCCCTCTTGTTGCTATGCATCACCATGATCTTGCGTGTGCGTAGGAATTTTTTTGAAATTACTACGTTCCCCAACACAAACAAGGGTATCCATAGACATAGAGTGATGCACACAAGATGATGTCTATGAAAGCTTTAGGTTACCTTGTCCCTTGTCTTACCAACAAGAGGGTTTGTGACTCCTTGAACTAGTGCATGATGTGGAAGTTGATTGCACTTGTTCTTGCCAAAATGATAAGAGTGAAGTATATTGGCAGAGTCACCCTCAAGAACTCTCTAGTTCTTCTTCTTCGGGATCCACACCATCTTGATGGGAATCCTCGGAGTTGTAGTTGTACTTGATGAAGTGGAACTTGATGTAGTCTTGGGAACCCACTTAACCAAGGCCTTAGGAGCTTCTTCAAATGCATCGATTTCCTCTTGTAGCTTGTCCTTGCCTTTTTGCTTGTGGTCTTGTGGTGGAAGATCATCTTGAGCTTGTGTCCCTTTGGATGAAGTAGGATCATACTTCTCTTGTTGAGGAACAAACTTCGTCTTGGGGTATTGATCTTCTTCCCACTCAACTCCATTGGCATTGAACTTTCATTCAAAACGAATACCTTGATTCTTCCGGTGCCTTCCTTGCTTGCGTACAATTTCCTCGAATTGCTTACTCCCGGCAAGGCTCTTGTAAACACCTTTCTCTATATTTCCCTTCAATAAGCTATTTTCTTTCTCAAGTGTAACTTGGCTAAGAGAATCATTAGTGGAATCAAGAGAACTACTAGAAGCAACAACATTGGATATAGCATGATTATTGTTACTACTAGAGGAAGAATCTTTCTTGTTCTTGTTACTAGACTTGACTTGAGGCATGTAAGTGGATAAGAGTAAATGCTTGGAAATGTAAGAAGAACTTTTCTTGCGAAGATCATCATTGATTGCTTTTAAGAGCTTTTCAAAACGTAATTTCTAATGAGTCCTTAAAAGTTCTCGATGATCTCCTAAGATAGTTTTATGAGCTAACTTAAGAGTTTTTAGTTCTTTACTTAGAGACTCAATCTTCTCCTTATCATTGTCATTCGTTTCATCATAGTATTCATCACTATAGTTGTCAACAAGTAAATCATCATCACCTAACAAGTCATCTTCATCACTATTGAAATCAACATACTCGGGGTGTGATACCTTTGGACCTTTGGCCATGAAGCATCTTCCAATTTCTTCATTTGGTGAATCAAATATGTCGTAGGAGTTGGTTGACACAAGTGCTAGTCCGGTAACACCTTCATCTTGAGTATATTCGGAGTCGGAGTGATAGCTTCTCTCGGAGTCATTGTCGGAGTCGGAGCCGGATACCCATTCACCAACATGAGCTTGATGTCTTCATTTTGTGTAGCTCCTTGATGACTTGTCCTTCCTTTCCGAATCCTTGCTTCTCCGAGGGTGTCTTCGTTCATATCGATCATCCCTACTCCTTCTCTCCCTTGATGGTGATTATTCTCTTCTACTTCTTCTTTTGGGAGAATCTTCTCTTCTCTTGTGGGGAGCCGTACACTCATTGGAGTAGTGTCCGGGTCTTCCACAATTGTAGCAGTTTCGCTCTCGACTAGAAGATCTTTTGTCATTGTAGGACCTTGACTTGGAACTTCTCTCCTTGCTTCTACTCTTGTAGAACTTGTTGAAGTTCTTCACCATTAGGCTCAACTCTTCATTGAAGGTTCGTTTCTCACTTGATGATGTGGGAGCTTCACATGAGGCTTTGTAAGCACCACTTGACTTGTTATGGAGCTCCTCCTTATCCTTGAGTGACATCTCATGAGCAACAATTCTTCCAATGACTTCCGTTGGCTTGAGATCTTTGTAATTTGGCATCTTTTGGATCAATGTGCATACGGTATCGTATTTTCCATCCAAGGCTCTTAGGATCTTCTTGATGATGAATTTGTCGGTCATCTCTTCACTTCCTAAGTCGACAATCTCATTTGTGATAAGAGCAAGCCTAGAGTACATTTCAGCGACACCTTCAGCATCCTTCATTTTGAACTTGTCAAGTTGACTTTGAAGCACATCCAACTTGGATTCCTTGACGGAGTCGGTACCTTCATGCATGTCAATCAAAGTATCCCAAATTTCCTTTGCATTCTCAAGACGGCTGATTTTGTTGAATTCTTCGGGGCACAATCCGTTGAAGAGGATATCACAAGCTTGAGCATTGTACTGTAGCATGTTCAACTCATCCGTGGTAGCTTCACGATTCGGTTCTCTCCAATCAAAGAATTCACCTTGCAAGCCAACACACACAATAGCCCAAACGGCAGGGTTATGTCCAAGAATATGCATTTTCATCTTATGCTTCCAACTAGCAAAATTAGTACCATCAAAGTAAGGACCTCTACGGTGATAATTCCCCTCGCTAGACGCCATACTCTCCTAGGTTGTGAAACCAAGGCTATGACCACCAAAAGCTATGGAAATCAAAGCAAATGGAGACCAAAGCTCTGATACCACTTGTAGGATCGAAAGTATGTCTAGAGGGGGTGATTAGACTACTTGACCAAATAAAAATCTATCATTTTCCCAATTTTAGTCTTTGGCAGATTTTGGCTATCTTAGCACAAGTTAAGCAATCTTAACACAATCCAAGCAAGCATGCAAAGAGTCTATGAGCAGCGGAAAATAAAGCATGCAACTTGCAATAATGTAAAGGGAAGGGTTTGGAGAATTCAAACGCAATTGGAGACACGGATGTTTTTGTCGTGGTTCCGATAGGTGGTGCTATCGTACATCCACGTTGATGGAGACTTCAACCCACGAAGGGTAACGGTTGCTGAGTCCACGGAGGGCTCCACCCACGAAGGGTCCACGAAGAAGCAACCTTGTCTATCCCATCATGGCCATCGCCCACGGAGGACTTGCCTCACTAGCGGTAGATCTTCACGAAGTAGGCGATCTCCTTGCCCTTACAAACTCCTTGGTTCAACTCCACAATCTTTGTCGGAGGCTCCCAAGTGACACCTAGCCAATCTAGGAGACACCACTCTCCAAGAAGTAACAAATGGTGTGTTGATGATGAACTCCTTGCTCTTGTGCTTCAAATGATAGTCTCCCCAACACTCAACTCTCTCTCACAGGATATGGATTTGGTGGAAAGAAGATTTGAGTGGAAAGCAACTTGCGAAGGCTAGAGATCAAGATTCATATGGTGGGAATGGAATATCTTGGCCTCAACACATGAGTAGGTGGTTCTCTCTCAGAAAATGTGTATTGGAAGTGTAGGTATGTTCTGATGGCTCTCTCCACGAATGAAGAGTGGGTGGAGGGGTATATATAGCCTCCACACAAAATATAACCGTTACACACAATTTACCAATCTCGGTGAGACCGAATGGAGAAACTCGGTCAGACCGATTCAGCAAACCTAGTGACCGTTAGGATTTTCGGTGGGACTGAGATGCAACTCGTTAGGACCGATATGGTTAGGGTTAGGGCATAACGCAATCTCTGTGTGACTGATTACACAAACTCGGTGGGACCGATTTTGGTAATAAGCTAACCAAAGAGTTGGTCAGGTAAACTCGGTGGGACCGATCGCTCATTTCGGTGGGACCGAAATGTTACAAAAGAGAAACAAAGAGTTTACATTGCAATCTCAATGGGACCGGTCGCTCATCTCTATAGGACCGAAACGTTATGAAGGGAAACAGAGAGATTACAACCCCATCTCGGTGTGACCGAGATCCCTATCGGTGAGACTGATTTGCCTAGGGTTTGTGGCAGTGGCTATGACATCTGAACTCGGTGGCGCCGGATAGAAAGAATCGGTGGGGCCGAGTTTGACTTTTGGTTTAGGTCATATGTGGATGTGGGAAGGTAGTTGAGGGTTTTGGAGCATATCACTAAGCACTATGAAGCAAGAACCTCATTAAACAACACCTCATCCCTCCTTGATAGTATTGGCTTTTCCTATAGACTCAATGTGATCTTGGATCACTAAAATATAAAATGTAGAGTCTTGAGCTTTGAGCTTGAGCCAATCTTTTTGTCCTGAATATTTTGAGGGGTCCACTTTCCTCATCCATGCCATGCCATTCATTGAGCTTTTCCTGAAATATTAATCTTGGAATAGCATTAGCTCAATGAGCTATATGTTTTTAGGAATTACCAAAACCACCTAGAGATAGTTGCACTTTCAGTAGGCATGCCTGTTATTTCTGTTAAAATAGGAGATCATTGTTATCATGGCTTATGTGATATGGGTGCTAGTGCTAGTGCAATACCTTATTCCTTATACAAAGAAGTTATGCATGATATTGCACCTGCTGAGATGGAAAATATTGATGTCACAATTAAACTAGCCAATAGAGATACTATTTCACCAATGGGAATTGTTAGAGATGTTGAAGTCTTGTGTGGGAAAACTAAATATCCTGCTGATTTTCTTGTTCTTGGTTCCCCACAAGATAGCTTTTGTCCCATTATATTTGGTAGACCCTTCTTAAATACTGTTAATGCTACCATAGATTGCAAAAGAGATGTTGTTACTATCGGTTTAGATGATATGACTCATGAATCTAATTTTTCTAAATTTAGTAGACAACACCATGAAGAAGAATTACCTAGTAAGGATGGAATTATTGGTCTTGCTTCTATTGTCGTACCTCCTAGTGATCCCTTAGAACAATATGTGCTAGACCATGAAAATGACATGTTTATGAATGAAAGAAGGGAATTAGATGAAGTATTCTTTAAACAGGAACCTATTCTTAAAAACAATTTACCTATTGAAATCCTAGGGGATCCTCCTCCACCCAAGGGTGATCCCGTGTTTGAGCTTAAACCGTTACCTGATACTCTTAAATATGCTTATCTTGATGAGAAAAAGATATATCCTGTTATTATTAGTGCTAACCTTTCAGAGCATGAAGAAGAGAGATTATTGAAAACTCTGAAGAAGCACCATGCTGCTATTGGGTATACTCTTGATGATCTTAAGGGCATTAGTCCCACTCTATGTCAACATAAAATTAATTTGGAAGAAGATGTTAAACCAGTTCGTGATCATCAACGCCGGCTGAATCTTAAAATGAAAGAAGTGGTAAGAAAGGAGATACTAAAGCTCCTTGAGGCAGGTATAATTTATCCCGTTGCTGATAGTCAGTGGGTAAGCCCTGTCCATTGTGTCCCTAAGAAGGGAGGTATTACTGTTGTTCCTAATGATAAAGATGAATTGATTCCTCAAAGAATTATTACAGGTTATCGGATGGTAATTGATTTCCGCAAATTAAATAAGGCTACTAAAAAAGATCATTATCCCTTACCCTTTATTGATCAAATGCTAGAAAGAATATCTAAACATACACATTTTTGCTTTCTAGATGGTTATTTTGGTTTCTCTCAAATACCTGTGTAAGCCAAAGATCAATCAAAGACTACTTTTACATGCCCTTTTGGTACTTTTGCTTACAGACGTATGCCTTTTGGTTTATGTAATGCACTTGCTACCTTTCAAAGATGCATGATGGCTATATTCTCTGACTTTTGTGAAAAGATTTGTGAGGTTTTCATGGACGACTTTTCCGTCTATGGATCTTCTTTTGATGATTGCTTGAGCAACCTTGATCGAGTTTTGCAGAGATGTGAAGAAACTAATCTTGTCTTGAATTGGGAAAAGTGCCACTTTATGGTTAATGAAGGTATTATCTTGGGGCATAAAGTTTCTGAAAGAGGTATTGAAGTTGATAAAGCCAAGGTTGATGCTATTGAAAAGATGCCATGTCCCAAGGACATCAAAGGTATAAGGAGTTTCCTTGGTCATGCCGGTTTTTATAGGAGGTTCATTAAGGACTTCTCAAAAATTTCCCGGCCTCTGACTAATTTATTACAAAAAGATATACCATTTGTCTTTGATGATGATTGTGTAGAAGCATTTGAAATACTTAAGAAAGCATTGATCTCTGTACCTATTGTTCAGCCACCTGATTGGAATTTACCCTTTGAAATTATGTGTGATGCTAGTGATTATGTTGTAGGTGCTGTTCTAGGACAAAGAGTTGATAAAAAACTAAATGTTATTCAATATGCTAGTAAAACTCTAGACAATGCTCAAAGAAACTATGCTACTACTGAAAAAGAATTCTTAGCAGTTGTATTTGCTTGTGATAAGTTTAGACCTTATATTTTTGATTCTAAAGTAACTATTCACACTGATCATGCTGCTATTAAATATCTTATGGAAAATAAAGATGCTAAACCTAGACTTATTAGATGGGTTCTCCTACGACAAGAATTTGATTTGCATATTGTTGATAGAAAAGGAGCTGAGAACCCCGTTGCGGACAACTTGTTTAGGTTAGAAAATGTGCTTGATGACCAACTACCTATTGATGATAGCTTTCCTGATGAGAAATTAAATTTCATAAATACTTCTCATACTGCTCCATGGTATGCTGATTATGCTAATTACATTGTTGCTAAGTTTATACCACCTAGTTTCACATACCAGCAAAAGAAAAAGTTCTTCTATGATTTGAGGCATTACTTTTGGGATGACCCACATCTTTATAAAGAAGGAGTAGATGGTGTTATTAGACGTTGTGTACCTGAGCATGAACAGGAACAGATCCTACGCAAATGTCACTCTGAAGCTTATGGAGGACACCATGCTGAAGATAGAACTGCACATAAGGTACTGCAATCTGGTTTTTATTGGCCTACTCTCTTCAAAGATGCCCGTAAGTTTGTCTTATCTTGTGATGAATGTCAAAGAATTGGTAATATTAGTAGACGTCAAGAAATGCCTATGAATTATTCACTTGTTATTGAACCATTTGATGTTTGGGGCTTTGACTATATGGGACCTTTTCCTTCCTCTAATGGTTATACACATATTTTAGTTGCTGTTGATTATGTTACTAAGTGGGTAGAAGTTATTCCAACTAGTAGTGCTGATCATAAAACTTCTATTAAAATGCTTAAAGAAGTTATTTTTCCAAGGTTTGGAGTCCCTAGATATTTAATGACTGATGGTGGTTCACATTTTATTCATGTTGCTTTCCGTAAAATGCTTGCTAAATATGATGTTAATCATAGAATTGCATCTCCTTATCACCCTCAGTCTAGTGGTCAAGTAGAATTGAGTAATAGAGAAATCAAATTAATTTTGCAAAAGACTGTTAATGGGTCTAGAAAGAATTGGTCCAAGAAACTTGATGATGCATTATGGGCCTATAGAACTGCATATAAAAATCCTATGGGTATGTCTCCGTATAAAATGGTCTATGGAAAAGCATGTCACTTACCTCTCGAACTAGAACACAAGGCTTATTGGGCTATTAAAGAACTTAATTATGATTTTAAACTTGCTAGTGAGAAGAGGTTATTTGATATTAGCTCAGTTGATGAATGGAGAACCCAAGCCTACGAAAATGCCAAGTTATTTAAAGAAAAAGTTAAAAGATGGCATGACAAAAGGATACAAAAGTGTGAGTTTAATGTAGGTGACTATGTATTGTTATACAACTCTCGTTTAAGATTTTTTGCAGGAAAACTTCTCTCTAAATGGGAAGGTCCTTACGTTATCGAGGAGGTCTACCGTTCCGGTGCCATAAAAATCAACAACTTCGAAGGCACAAATCCGAAGGTGGTGAACGGTCAAAGAATCAAACATTATATCTCAGGTAATCCCATAAATGTTGAAACCAATGTTATTGAAACCGTAACCCCGGAGGAATACATAGGGGACACCTTCCGGAACGTTTCAGACTCCGAAAAGGAATAGATATGTGGTACAGTAAGTAAACCGACTCCAAAACAGTTTTTAAGGTAATATTTCTCCGTTTTGGAATATTTAGAAAAATAAGCAGCAGTCCGGGAAGGACACGAGGCCTCCACGAGGGTGGAGGGCGCGCCCTACCCTACTGGGCGCGCCCCCCTACCTTGTGGGCACCTCGTGAGCTCACCGGACTCCTTTTTCGTACACGACACATATTTTGGTCGGTAAAAATTCATTATATAATCTCCCGGGGGTTTTGACTCCTGTATCACGCAAAAATCTCCTGTCTTTGTTTTGAGATGTTTTCTGTCAGGGTTGTCAAGGCCAGGCACTATGTCGTCTCCCTCCTCCTCCAACCATGAGGGCAACGATGCTTGGCTAATGAAGATAGAGCTGAAGAGAGAAGAACCCATGGAGATCAACAAGGATGAAGGGATCAAGAAGGCCATGGAGGACCAAGTTCCGGCAGCAGAAGACACCCTTCAACTGGATCACAATCTTCTTACTCCAACAAAAATCGAAGCTTTCAAGATGATTGAGTTAGCTCGTATACAGAATAAGTATCTCACACGTGAAAATATTTTGTTGAAGGAGCATATCATCGCACTCAAGGGCATTATCCGCAAGTTAGAAGGCCTCCTACGCTCGATGTGCGACTATCCATCATCAACATCCCCACCTTCTTCACCAACAAAGGAGACATAATCACATGGGTATGGGCACTCCACTTGGCAACTGCCAAGCTTGGGGGAGTGCCCCGGTATCGTATCACCATCACTTTTATCTTTACCGTTTTTCTTAGTTCGATCCTTTTGGTAATATCTTGATCTAGTAGAATAAAAGTTCTTAGTATGATCTAGTTGTGAGTTTTGCTTTATTGTCCTTCTATGTAATCGAGTCCGTGAGCTATATAATAAAGATTAGTGTTGAGTCAAGGGCTTGATTATTTTGCCCTGATCCTAAGTGAATAAAAGAAAAGAGAAAGAAATAAAAAGAAACAAAGAGATCATATGAGTCTTATGGAGAGTAATGAGCTCACATAGAAAGAGTATGATGAATAAAAGTTGTTGAGAGTTGACAAACCCAGTTTGGGTCATCGTTGCAATTAATAGGAAGTAATAAAGAAAGAGAGGTCTTCACATATAAATATACTATCTTGCACATCTTTTATGATTGAGCACTCATTAAAATATGACATGCTAAAGAGCTGAAATTGGACAAGGAAGACAACGTAATGGGATATGTTTTCTTACATCTGAGATAAATTATATTGTCTTGGATCTTCCAACATGACGAGCTTGCCTTTCCCCCTCATGCTAGCCAAATTCATTGCACCAAGTAGAGATACTACTTGTGCTTCCAAATATCCTTAAAGCAGTCTTGCCATAAGAGTCCACCATATCTACCTATGGATTGATTAAGATCCATCAAGTAAGTTGTCATCGGTGAAAGCAATAAAAATTGCTCTCTAAATATGTATGATTGATTGGTGTGGAGGAAATAAGCTTTATACGAGCGTGTGATATGGAAGTAATAAAAGCGACAGACTACATAATAAAGGTCCATATCACAAGTGGCAATATAAAGTGGCGTTCTTTCGCATTAAGATTTTGTGCATCCAACCATAAAAGCGCATGACAACCTCTGCTTCCCTCTGCGAAGGGCCTATCTTTTACCTTTATATCCTACATTGCCTAAGAGTCATGGTGATCTTCACCCTTCCTTTTTACATTTTATCCTTTGGTAAGCACAATATGTCGGAAAGATCCTGGTATATATGGCTAATTGGATGTGATCTTTCATGAACTATTACTGTTGACATTACCCTTGAGGTAAAACGTTAGGAGGCAAAACTATAAGCCCCTATATTTCTCTATGTCCAATTAAAACTCCATACCCATAAGTACTACGTGAGTGTCAGCAATTGTGAAAGATTATATGATAGTTGAGTATGTGGACTTGCTGAAAAGCTCTTATACATTGACTCTTTCCTATGTTATGATAAATTGCAATTGCTTCAATGACTGAGATTGTAGTTTGTTAGTTTTCAATGAAGTTTACGATTCATACTTGATATTGTGATTGAATTATTACTCTAGCATTAGAGATCATATGACAAGAATTATATAAGTTGTTGTTCTAAGAATGATCATGATGCCCTCATGTCCGTATTTTATTTTTATCGACACCTCTATCTCTAAACATGTGGACATATTTTTCGATTTCGGCTTTTCGCTTGAGGACAAGCGAGGTCTAAGCTTGGGGCAGTTGATACGTCCATTTTGCATCATGCTTTTATATCAATATTTATTGCATGATGGGCTATTATTACACATTATGTCACAATACTTATGCCTATTCTCTCTTATTTTACAAGGTTTACATAAAGAGGGAGAATGCCGGCAGCTGGGATTCTAGGCTGGAAAAGGAGCAGATATTAGAGACCTATTCTGCACAGCTCCAAAAGTCCTGAAACTTCACAGAAGATGTTTTCCAAATATATAAAAAATACTGAGAGCAAGAACCTCACCAGGGGGCCACACCCTGCCCACGAGGGTGGGGACACGCCCTACCCTCCTGGGTGCGCCCCCTACCTCGTGGGCCCCCTGGTGGCCCTCTGGTGGCCATCTTCTGTTATATGGAGTCTTTTGATGGCAGAAAATCATAAGCCATCTTCTCAGACGAAACTCTGCCGCCACGAGGCGGAACCTTGGCGGAACCAATCTAGGGCTCTTGCGGAGCTGTTCTACCGGGGAAACTTCCCTCCCGAGGGGGGGGGGAATCATCGCCATCGTCATCACGAACGCTCCTCTCATCGGGAGAGGGCAATCTCCATCAACATCTTCATCAGCATCATCTCATCTCAAAACCCTAGTTCATCTCTTGTATCCAATTCTTGTCTCCAAGTCCGGGATTGGTGCTAGTAGGTTGCTAGTAGTGTTAATTACTCCTTGTAGTTGATGCTAGTTGGTTTAATTGGTGGAAGATCATATGTTCAGATCCTATATGCATATTAATACCTCTCTGATTATGAACATGTCTATGCTTTGTGAGTAGTTACTTTTGTTCCTGAGGACATGGGAGAAGTCTTGCTATTAGTAGTCATGTGAATTTGGTATTCGTTCAATATTTTGATGAGATGTATGTTGTCTCCCCTCTAGTGGTGTTATGTGAACGTCGACTACATGACACTTCACCATTATTTGGGCCTAGAGGAAGGCATTGGGGAGTAATAAGTAGATGATGGGTTGCTAGAGTGACAGAAGCTTAAACCCTAGTTTATGCATTGCTTCGTAAGGGGCTGATTTGGATCCATATGTTTCATGCTATGGTTAGGTTTACCTTAATACTTTTGTTGTATTTGCGGATGCTTGCAATAGAGGTTAATCATAAGTGGGATGCTTGTCCAAGTAAGGGCAGCACCCAAGCACCGGTCCACCCACATACCAAATTATCAAAGTACCGAACGCGAATCATATGAACGTGATGAAAACTAGCTTGACGATATTCCCATGTGTCCTCGGGGGCGCTTTACATCATATAAGAGTTTGTCCAGGCTTGTCCTTTGCTACAAAAAGGATTGGGCCACCTTGCTGCACCTTATTTACTTTTGTTACTTGTTGCTCGTTACAAATTATCTTATCACAAAACTATCTGTTACCACTTATTTCAGTACTTGCAGAGAATACCTTGCTGGAAACCGCTTGTCATTTCCTTCTGCTCCTCGTTGGGTTCGACACTCTTACTTATCGAAAGGACTACGATAGATCCCCTATACTTGTGGGTCATCAAGGCATCACGTACAACATTAGTAGGCTAATAGAACCTCAAACAATTATGATGAATATTCTGTCGACTCCCCTAGGGTTCTGGGATTTTTTGGGTATTTATAGAGCAAAGAGGCGGTCCGGGCCTCCTAGCGCCCTAGTGGGTTGTCCCCTCCTTGGAACTCCCCCCAGGTGCAACCAGGGCCCAAAATCTTCCTTCTAGTCCATAAAAAATCTCCGTAAAGTTTTGTGGCATTTGGACTCCGTTTGATATTGATTTTCTGTGATGTAAAAAACATGGAAAAAACAGCAACTGGCACTTGGCACTATGTCAATAGGTTAGTACCAGAAAATGATATAAAATGACTATAAAATGATTATAAAACATCCAAGATTGATAATAAAACAGCATGGAAAAATAAAAAATTATAGATACGTTGGAGACGTATCATATTAGTAGACCGACTCCTGCCTGCATCTACTACTATTACTCCACTCATCGACCGCTATCCAGCATGCATCTAGTGTATTAAGTTCATGGAAAAAGGAGTAATGAAATAAGAATGATGACATGGTCTAGACGAGATCCGTTTATCTATGGCGTAGATATAGATCCCATCTTTTTATCCTCAGTACCAATGATACATACGTGTCGGTTCCCTTTCTGTCACTGGGATCAAGCACCGTAAGATCGAACCCACTACCGGGCACCTCTTCCCATTGCAAGGTAAATAGATCAAGTTGGCCAAACAAAACCTAAATATTGGAGAAGAAATACGAGGCTATAAGAGATCATGCATACAAGAGATCAAAGAAACTCAAATAACTTTCATGGATACAAAAAGATATGATTGATCATACTCCCAAAGTTCATCAGATCCCAACAAACACACCGCAAAAAGAGTTACATCATATGGATATCCAAGGGACTACAAAGAACTACTCACGCATCATCGGAGAGGCACCAATGGAGGTGGTGAACCCCATCCGAGATGGTGTCTAGATTGGATCTGGTGGTTCTGGACTCTGCGGCGGTTGGATGAATATTTCGTTGACTCCCCTAGGGTTCTGGAAATATTGGGGTATTTATAGAGCAAAGAGGCGTTCCGGGGGGCACCCGAGGTGGGCACAACCCACCCGGGCGCGCCTGGGCCTCCTGGCACGCCCTGGTGGGTTGTCCCCTCCTCGGGACTCCCCCAGGTGCAACCAGGGCCCAACATGTTCCTTCTGGTCCATAAAAAATCTCTGTAAATTTTCATGGCATTTGGACTCCGTTTGATATTTATTTTCTACGATGTAAAAAACACGGAAAAAACAGGAAATGGCACTTGGCACTATGTCAATAGGTTAGTACCAAAAAATGATATAAAATGACTACAAAATGATTATAAAACATCTAAGATTGATAATAAAACAGCATGGAACAATCAAAAATTATAGATACATTGGAGACGTATTAGCATCCCCAAGCTTAACTACTACTCATCCTCGAGTAGGTAAGTGATAAAAACAGAATTTTGGATGTGGAATGCTGCCTATCATGTCATATAATATTCTTTTCTTTATAGCATGGACAATTGGACTTTTTATGTGGTTCAAAGCAACAATCTAGTTTTGACATAATAATTTAGATACTCAAGCATATCAACAAGCAACCATGTCTTTAAAAATATCAATGCTAAAATAAGTTATCCCTACAAAATCATATAGTCTTATCATGCTCTGTCTTCTTACCACAAAGTATTTATCATGCACAACCTCGATGACAAGCCGAGCAATTGGTTCATACTTTTTAACGCGCTTCAGCTTTTTCAATCCTCACGCAATACATGAGCACAAGCCATGGATATAGCACTACAGGTGGAATAGAGTATGATGATAGGGGCAAATATAGAGAAGACAAAAAAGTAAGGAAGTCTCACATCGATGCGGCTAACCAATGGGCTATGGAGATGCCCATCAATCAATAGCAACGTGAGGAGTAGGGATTGCCATGCACCGAATGCACTAAGAGCTATAAGTGTATGAAAGCTCAATATGAAACTAAGTGGGTGTGCATCTAATCCTATAATGAAAAATTCCCACTAGTATATGAAAGTGACAACATAGGAGACTCTCCATATGAAAAACATGGTGCTACTTTGAAGCACAAGTGTGGTAAAAAAATACTAACAATGCCCCTTCTCTTTTTCTTTTTATTTTTTTTATTTTTTTCTTTTCTTCCTCTTTTTTCTTTTTCTTTTTTCTTCTTTCCCCTTTTCTTTCTTTTTCTCTTATTGTACGGAGCCTCATCCCAACTTGTGGGGGAATCATAGTCTCCATCATCCTTTCCTCACTGGGGCACTGCTCTAAAAATGAATAATGATGATCATCACACTTTCATTTACTTATAATTGAAAAGAAATAAAAATTACAACTCGATATCTATGACAAAGTATGACTCTATATGAATGCCTATGGCATGTACCAGGATGTGCAATGATCTAGCGTAACATGTATGAAAAATGATGAACGGTGGCCGAGCCACAAACACTATCTCAGCTATATGATCATGCAAAGCAATATGATAGTGAATGCTCAAGTTATTAAACGGAAACGGTGGAAGTTGCATGGCAATATATCTCGGAATGGCCATGGGAAAGCCATAATAGGTAGCTATGGTGGCCATTTTGAGGAAGATATAATAAGGCTTATTTGTGATAGAGCGTATCATATTATGGGGTTTGGATGCACCTGCAAAGTTTGCACCACGTCTCGATGTGAGAAAGGGCAATGCACGGTACCGTAAAGCCTAGCAAATTGCAGAAAGGTAAGAGTGCATATAATCCATGGAGTCACATTAGTCATAAAGAACTCATGTACTTATTGCAAAAGTTTATTAGCCCTCAAAGCAAAATACTACTAAGTATGCCCCTAGGGGGATAGATTGGTAGGAAAAGACCATCGCTCGTCCCCGACCGCCACTCATAAGGAATACAATCAAAAATAAATCATGCTCCAACATCATAGCATAACGAGAGACTATACATGCATGCTTCGGGAATCACAAACCTTAACACCAATATTCCTACTAGAGCACAATTACTCATCAACATAACTCACATATCACATCATCAGATCTCAAAACTATTACTAAGAATCAAGTTTATTTTGTCCAATGATCTTCATGACATTTTTTCTTTCTTTATCCTTCTTAGATATCTATCACTTTGGGACTAATTTTCACATGTTGCTTTTCATAGGCTCAAACAAATATAAGTGAAGATCATGAGCATAACAAATTTGCTTTCTCTCAAAATAATTTAAGTGAAGCAAGAGAGAATTTCTTCAAAATTTTACTAACTCTCAAATAAACCTAAGTGAAGCAAGATAACATTTCTTCAAAAATACTAAGCATGCCGTGCTCAAAAAGATACAAGTGAAGCACTAGAGCAAGTCCTAGCTCATAAAAGATTTAAGTGAAGCATAGCGAGCTATTCTAACAAGTCATGAAATAATTTTGGCTCTCTCAAATAGGTGTGTCCAGCAAGGATTGATGACTTAAAACACAAAATAAAACAAGCAAAGACTCATAGCATACAAGACACTCCAAGCAAAACACATATCATGTGATGAATAAAAATATAGTTTCAAGTAAAATACCGGTGATCGTTGGAAGAAAGCGGGGATGCCACTCGGGGGCATCCCCAAGCTTAGTTGGTTGCTCATTCTTGGATAATAGCTTGGGATGCTGGGGCATCCCCAAGCTTAGGCTCTTGCATCCTTCCTTCATCCATCGTAAGATAACCCAAAACTTGAAAACTTCAATCACACAAAACTCAACAAAACCTTCATGAGATCCGTTAGTATAAGAATAATAAATAACTACTATAAGTGTTGTATCAAACCAATTAATATTTTGTTTTTGTATTATATCTACTATATTCCAACTTTTCCGTGGCAAAAACTCATCAAAGAAAACCATAGAGCCATCAAAATAAGAGGACAACACAAAGAAAACAAAATCTGTCAAAATAGAACAATCTGTTGCAATCTGACTATTTTGAATACTTCTGTAACTCCAAAAATTCAGAGAAATTAGGACAGCCTGAGAAATTTTTATATTGATATACCGCATGTCGAATGTGTATTTTATCGCTCTCTGGTAAAAAATGGAAATTAATTTCATGAGCGTAAAAGTTTTTGTTTTTTCACCAAGATCAAACAACTATCACCCAAGAAGATCCTAAAGGCTTTACTTGGCACAAACACTAATTAAAACATAAAAACACAATCATAACAGTAGCATAATTGTGCTAGCACACAAGAACATAAAGCAAAAATAGATTTTATTCATTGGGTTACCGCCCAACAAGCGTTATCATTTTATGCCCCTAGCTAGGCATAAGACTTTATTGATGCTCACATGAAAGATAATAATTGAAACACAAATAGAGCATCCTAAAACATGTGACAAACACTTAAGTCTAACATACTTCCTATGCATAGGAATTTTATAAGCAAACACATTACCATGACAAGAAATATCTAACATATGCAAAGGAAAGAAATAAAACATTGACAATCTCAACATAACAGAGGAAATTTAATAACATGAAAATTTAAACAACTATATTTCCCTCTCTCATAATAATTACATGTGGGATCATATTCAAATTCAGCAATATAACTATCACATAAAATATTCTCTTCATGATCCACATGCATGCAAAGTTGACACTCTTCCAAAATAGTGGGATCATTATTACCTAGAGTTGACACTCTTCCAAACCCACTTTCAATATTATTGCAAACATATTCATCATGAGGCTTAAATAATTTTTCAAGATCATAATAAGAATCACCCCAATCATGATCATTGCAATAAGTAGTGGACATATCAAAATTAGCATCCCCAAGCTTGGGGTTTTGCATATTATTAGCACAATTGACATTAATAGAATTTATAGTAAAATCATTGCAATCATGCTTTTCATTCAAGGAGCTATCATGAATCACTTCATAAATTTCTTCATGACAATTTTCAGATTTACAGATCTCAAGCAAAATTTCATAAAGATAATCAAGTGCACTCAACTCACTAGCAGTTGGTTCAACATAATCAGATCTTTTGAAAATATTAGCAAGTGGATGAGGATACATATCAATAGATTTTTAGAAAGCAAAGATGCAAGCAAATAGAGGGCACATGGTAACACAAGCAAAGGTAGTGAACAAGATTGCACACAAAAACAGATCTGACGCGAAACGGCGAATGAAAAAGAGGGGCGAATAAAATAGCAAATTTTTGTGAAGTGGGGCAGAGGAAAACGAGAGGCAAATGGAAAATAATGTAAATTGCGAGGAGATGAGGTTTTCCATTAGGAACCTGGTTATGTTGAAGATCTTCCCCGGCAACAGCGCCAGAAATTCCTTTTGATTGCTCCCTGACTATAGCGCCAGAAAACTCCTGTCTGCTAGGACTACGTCGGTGTTTCCCCAAAGAGGAAGCGATAATGTAGCATAGCGAAGGTAGGTATTTCCCTTAGTGATGAAACCAAGGTTATCGAACTAGTAGGAGAAGCAAGCAACACAACGTAAACAACACCTGCACACAGTAACAACATCTCACAACCCGATGTGTTAAAGGGGTTGTCAATCCCTTTAACGTAACGATGCGAGAAATTTGTAGTAGATTGAAATAATAGATCATAAATAAATAAAGTGCACCAAAGTAATTTTGTATTTTTGGTTTAATAGATCTGAATAAAAATGCAAAGGAAAAGTAGATCGCAAAGGCAAAATATGAGGAAGAAGACCCGGGGGCCATAGGTTTCACTTGTGGCTTCTCTCAAGAAAGATAGCAAATGGTGGGTAAACAAATTACTATTGGGCAATTGATAGAACCTCAAATAATTATGACGATATCTAGGCAATGATCATTACATAGGCAACACATCCAAGATTAGTAGACCGACTCCTGCCTGCATCTACTACTATTACTCCACACATCGACCGCTATCCAGCATGCATCTATTGTATTAAGTTCATGGGAAAACGGAGTAATGCAATAAGAACAATGATATGATGTAGACGAGATCCATTTATCTATGGTGTAGATATAGATCCCATCTTTTTATCCTTAGTAGCAACAGTACATACGTGTCGGTTCCCTTTCTGTCACTGGGATCAAGCACCGTAAGATCGAACCCACTACCGGGCACCTCTTCCCATAGCAAGATAAATAGATCAAGTTGTCCAAAAAAACCAAATATCATAGAAGAGATACGAGGCTATAAGAGATCATGCATATAAGATATCAAAGAAACTCAAATAACTTTCATGGATATAAAAATATATGACTGATCATAAACTCAAAGTTCATCAGATCCCAACAAACACACCGCAAAAATAATTACATCATATGGATCTCCAAGAGACCATTGTATTGAGAATCAGCGAGAGAGAGAAAGCCATCTAGCTACTAACTACGGACCCGAAGGTCTACAAAGAACTACGCATGCATCATCGGAGAGGCACCAATGGAGCTGGTGAACCCCATCTGAGATGGTTTCTAGATTGGATCTGGTGGTTCTAGACTCTGCGGTGGCTGGATGAATATTTCGTCGACTCCCCAAGGGTTCTGGAAATATTGGGGTATTTATAGAGCAAAGAGGCGGCCCGGGGGACACCCGAGGTGGGCACAACCCACCAGGGCGCGCCCGGGCCTCCTGGCGCACCCTGGTGGGTTGTCCCCTCCTCAAGACCCCCCCCCCCAGGTGCAACCATGGCCCAACATGTTCCTTCTGGTCCATAAAAAATCTCTGTAAAGTTGCATGGCATTTGGACTCTGTTTGATATTGATTTTCTGTGATGTAAAAACACGGAAAAAACATGAACTGGCACTTGGCACTATGTGAATAGGTTACTACCAAAAATATATATATAATGATTATAAAACGTCCAAGATTGATAATAAAATAGCATGGAATAATAAAAAATTATAGATATGTTGGAGATGTATCATTAGTCACATTGCTTGCAAGGCTTATAATGATGTGCATTACCGAGAGGGCCCAGAGATACCTCTCCGATACGCGGAGTGACAAATCCTAATCTCGATCTATGCCAACTCAACAAACACCTTCGGAGACACCTGTAGAGCATCTTTATAATCACCCAGTTACATTGTGACGTTTGATAGCACACAACGTGTTCCTCTTGTATTTGGGAGTTGCATAACCTCATAGTCAGAGGAATATGTATAAGTCATGAAGAAAGCAATAGCAATAAAACTAAACTATCATTATGTTAAACTAACGGATGAGTCTTGTCCATCACATCATTCTCTAATGATGTGACCCCGTTCATCAAATGACAACACATGTCTATGGTTAGGAAACTTAACCATCTTTGATTAATGAGCTAGTCAAGTAGAGGCATACTAGGGACACTTTGTTGACATGAATAATAAACATTTATCATGATATAAGGAAATATAAAGAAAAACTTTATTATTGCCCATAGGGCATATTTCCTTCATGAACTACGTCGGTATTTCCCCAAAGAGGAAGGAATGCTGCAGCACAGCTACGGTCGGTATCTCCCTCGGTGATGAGACCAAGGTTATCGAACCAGTAGGAGAACCATGCAACACCATGTAAATAGCTCATGCACACAAAGAACAAATACTTGCAACCCGACGTAAGAGAGGGGTTGTCAATCCCTCATGGGTAAAAAAATAGGTAAAATTGTAGTAGATTGGATAAATAGATCTCGCGGGAATGCAAGATAAAATAAATAAAAAAATTGCAGCAAGGTATTTTTGTGTTTTTAGATTAATAGATCTGAAAATAAAAGCAAATAAAAATAGATCACGAAGGCAAATATAATAAAGAAGAGACCCGGGAGCCGTAGGTTTCACTAGTGGCTTCTCTCGAGAAAAATAGCAACAGTGAGTAAACAAATTACTGTTGGGCAATTGATACAACCTCAAATAATCATGACGATATCCAGGCAATGATAATTATATAGGCATCATGTCCAAGATTAGTAGACCGACTCCTGTGTGCATCTACTACTATTACTCCACACATCGACCGCTATCCAGCATGCATCTAGTGTATTAAGTTCATGGAGAAATGGAGTAATGCAATAAGAACGATGACATGATGTAGACAGGATCTATTTATGTAGAAATAGACCCCATCTTTTTATCCTTAATAGCAACGATACATACGTGTCGGTTGCCCTTCTGTCACTGGGATCAAGCACCGTAAGATCGAACCCATCACAAAGCACCTCTTCCCATGGCAAGAAAAATCGATCTAGTTGGCCTAACTAAACCAAAGATTCAAAGAAGAAATATGAGGCTATAAGTAATCATGCATATAAGAGATCAAAAGACTCAAGTAACTTTCATGGATAAAAACATAGATTTGATCTTAAACTCAAAGTTCATCGGATCCCAACAAGCACACCGCAAAAAAGGTTACATCAAATAGATCTCCAGGAGACCATTGTATTGAGAATCAAGAGAGAGAGAGAGGAAGCCATCTAGCTACTAACTACGGACCCGAAGGTCTACAAAGACTACTCACGCATCATCTGAGAGGCACCAATGAGGATGATAAACCCCTCCGTGACGGTGTCTAGATTGGATCTGTGGTTTCTAGAACTTGTGCCGGCTGGAATTGATTTTCGTCGACTCACCTAGGGTTTCTAGAATATTGGGGTATTTATAGAGCAAAGAGGCAGTGCGGGAGGCCGCCGAGGTGGGCACAACCCACCTGGGCGCGCCTAGGGGCCCAGGCGTGCCCTGGTGGGTTGTGCCCCCCTTGGGGCATCCCCAGATGCTTCTCTGGCCCATTGGGTGTCTTCTGGTCCATAAAAAATCTACAAAAAGTTTCGCTGCATTTGGACTCCGTTTGATGTTGATTTCCTGTGATGTAAAAAACAAGCAAAAACAACAACTGGCACTTGGCACTATGTTAATAGGTTAGTACCAAAAAATGGTATAAATGATTGTAAAACATCCAAGAATGATAATATAACAGCATGGAACAATAAAAAATTATAGATACGTTGGAGACGTATGAGAGGTAAATTTTTAACATCCTCTCCTATAATACCTTTTTCCTTCATAGATTTCTTTGCCTCTTGCATATCTTTAGGAATGAGATATAAGATGCCCGTCTTCTTTGTAGTGGGTTTATGCGGTGGTTCAGGAATCATAATTTTTAATATATTGTTCAATAATTCCTCAGCTTGTTCAACAGTTCCTTCCCTGAAAACACAACCAGCACAACTATCTAGGAAATCCCTAAAAACATCGGTTAGTCCATTATAGAAGATATCAAGTATTTCATTTTTCTTAAGTGGGAGATTAGGCAAAGCATTAAGCAATTGGAGAAGCCTCCCCCAAGCTTGTGGGAGACTCTCTTATTCAATTTGCACAAAGTTAAATATTTCCTGTAAGGCAGCTTGTTTCTTATGAGCAGGAAAATATTTTTCAGAGAAGTAATAGATCATATCCTGGGGACTATGCACACAACCAAGAGCAAGAGTATTATACCATATCTTAGCATCACCCTTTAACGAGAACAGAAATAATTTGAGGATATAGTAGTAGCAAATCTTCTCATCATGAGAAAATAGGGTGGCTATATCATTTAATTTAGTGAGGTGTGCCACAACAGTTTCAGTTTCATAACCATGGAAAGGATCAGATTCAACCAAAGTAATTAACTCTGGGTCGATAGAGAATTCATAATACTTATCATTAACAAAGTTAGGTGAAGTAGCAAACTTAGGATCACATTTCATTCTAGCATTGAAAGATTTCTCTTTCAATTTGCATAATATTTCTTAAGATCATCTCTATCATTGCAAGCAAGAAAATCTCTAGTTGTCTCCTCATCCATAACATAACCTTCAGGTATCTGAGGCATTTCATATCTAGGAGGGCTAGATCTAATAGGTGTTTCAAAATTTTCAGTTTCAAGTACTTCATCAGTTTCAATGATCTCATCAGTTTCAGTAATTTCATTCTCTTTAGCTCTAGCAATTTGTTCATTAAGAAAATCACCTAGTGGCACACCATCATCAAGCAAGGTACTAGTATCATCATGAGTAGCATTTATAGAAGTAGCATCATCAATACCTTGCGACATACCAGGATTAATAGCATGTGGTGGTGTTGCAAGTCTACTCAAAACAGAAGGTGAATCAAGTGCAGAGTGTGATGGTAGTTCCTTACCTCCCCTCGTCCTAGAGGGAACGATCTTGGTATTTGTATCCTTCATATTATTCATAGTGATAAATAGATAATAATCCCAAGGACCCCGATTCTAAGCCACACCGATCTAGCCTATAACACCTCATATCACTTTGCGGCCTCACGCATGGTATTCCCACGGGTGTCGCCTTACCATGGCCCGGGACCGTTTGCGCCTTTTGGCTCACGTATATGATAGTGTCGCTAGCATCCATATGACAGAGAACCCGGGCCGACATGACTAGTCGTGAACCCAAAGTGGCACTAACTTACGGGGACAGGCATACATGAATCAACATCGAGCTTGTCGGTCGGCAGCATGTGAATCCGGGCTATAGCACTGGACTAACAGGACTCCGGGAACCCGGGCTGTGGCAGGCTAGGCAGGACTCCGGATGTGACCGCGTGAAATTTTGCTGAAGGGACAGACACAGGAACGAAGTGAATCACATCCCGGCCAGTCAAGTGTTTCGGAGCAGTAGTGCTGGGCTAGCAGGACTCCGGTGAACCGGGCTGTAGCGGACTATTATGGCTCATGGAAGCACAAGACTACATTTCCCCATAAGAGAGGCTACCAAGGATAAACAACTAGGTTGTCGGATCCCACACATACCAAGCATTTCAATCATACACACAATATGCTCGATATGTGTAAATACAACATGGCATCACAACATAACTCTACGACTCAAGTATTTATTCATTAGGCTCTGAGGAGCCAAGCATTACAAACATGGGTCTCATGACCCCAACATACAGAGCATACAAGCAACAAGCACATGCGGAAGCTTAACTTGTCTGAGTACAGACATCTACAAATGAAGAAGGCTGAGAAGCCTGACTATCTACAAGACCCTGCCGAGGGCACAAGGTCGTAGCTGAGGTAACAAGCTAAACGTCGAAGTCCACGCGGAACTACTGGCGAGACTGACGTCTCTCTGCAAAAACATAAAATAGGCAAACGTGAGTACAAATGTACCCAGCAAGACTTACATCAAAACTAACTACGTATGCATCGGTATCAACAAAGGGGGTAGTGGAGTTTAACTGCAGCAAGCCAGCTTTGACTCAGTGGCTAACCTGAACTACGACTGCAAGCAACTCTTTTGAGGTGGCGCACAGGAGTCCACATATTCACCAATCAATACACCACTATGGATCTGCTCCCCTCTACCTACGAGAACGCCATCCATAGCACTCACGCTTATCTTGCGCATTTTAGAGTATCCACTTCAAGTTATCTATGAACTGTACAGGCAACCCAGAAGTCCTTTACGGTGGACACGGCTATTCGAATAGATCATTTATAACCCTGCAGGGGTGTACCTCTTCACACACGCTCTCGCCACTTACCACCATGTAGACGTCGTGTATCTCGGCAACCTTCAAGCGGAAGCCTGGCGAGGGAGTCGGCCACGACCTGACTAACCACACAAGTCTCTAGTCTAGGTTTATCGCCTATTCGGGTTCCATCCGCGAGGAGATCCGGTCGGAGTTTCGATCACAGCCCCAAACGATGTGTGCAGGGTTCCCGACACACCAAACGGGTGCCCGGTACACCATGCCACGGTGTATCTACCGCATCATAGCCCACCCCTAGGGTCAGCGCTACGCACGGCCTCCAACACATATCCTACAAACACCAGAAACTAGTTGCAACTCATGGACAGAGATCAAGACGATTAATAAGTTGAGAGAGTCAATTAAGGATCCCAATGTCTGGTAGTAGCTGTTCAAGGATCACAAACACAGAACTCAGTTCCTGAGGACGGCTTCAATGAGACAACCCACCATTGTACTCCTACATGGTCTCTCACCGCTACCTTTACCAAATCGTGTTCACACACTTATCTCACACACAGTAGGACATGTTCACCACATTCCAATTCATTCCTGATGAATCAGACCTGACTCAACTCTAAGCAGTAGCAGGCATGACAACAAGCATGAATGAGTAGGCACATCAGGGCTTAAACAATTCCTACTCATGCTAGTGGATTTCATCTATTTACTATGGCAATGACAGGTCATGCAGAGGAAAGGGGTTCAACTACCTCAGCATGTAACAATTGAATCGTTGTTGTCCTAATGCAGTAAAAGAGAGCAGGAGCGAGAGAGTGGGATTGTATCAGAATGAACAAGGGGGTTTTGCTTACCTGGCACTTCTGAAGATAGTATAGTTCTTCATCGGTGTCATTGATCTCATTGTCAGAACAACGTCTACCGAGGAGGGACAAATACCGGCAACATAGAGGAAACACAATCAATGCCATGCCACCATATGATGCATGATCATGACATGGCAATATGTTGTGGTTTGAGCTAATGCAACTAGAAACCAGATTAAATGAAGTTGGTTTGAACCAAGGGTTCAAATTCAAACTCCATATGTGCTTATTTAAATGTCAATTATGCAAATTGCCATATACAACAACCTTAGGTTGTTCAAACATGCATGCAAATGCCATAAACAGATTCCATGAATTTTTCTGATAATTTTTCATATATAACTTATTTCATTTGGAGCTATAGATTAATTTCTATGATTTTTCAAAGTTTTTGATATTTTCTGAATTAAACAAATCATTTAAGATTTATTTAAATTCTAGAAAAGGATTACTGCATCAGCCTGACATCATCATCCCGTCAACAAGTCAACGGGTCACGGTCCGGGTCAAACCTGACTAGTGGGACCCACTGGTCAGTGACCCTGTGACATTTAGTATCACACACAAGTGGGTTTGGTCAACGGCCACGTCAATGAGGTCAACGCCGATGCATGGGGCCACTGTGTTTAGATTAAACTTAAACTATTTTTGTTAGATGGTTAGTTAGGCAGTGGGGCCCGCATGTCAGCGAGCCAGGGGGTTAGTTAGTGGGTCAATTAGCCGCTAATGACGTGTCCACGTCATCCAAAATGGCGGTTAGCCGCCGGTGCTAATCGAGACATGGCGGGGTTGCCCGTCCGGCCAACTCCGGCGACGAGAAGTCGTGCGGCCGGGCGCATTGGAACGCCTGCAGCAGGCCACATCTGATGGTGGTGGTGGCTGGACCTGGGGTGGTCTGTGGCGGCGGCGATAAGTTGGGCGGCGGCCGGAGTTCGGGTGTGCACGGGGTTGCGGCTACGGTGCAGGGCAGGCCTAACGGGCAGGTGATTCGAGCTCCTGGAGACTCCCTGAGTGTGTTAACGTGCTCGGAGGCGATCCTGCGCGGCCGTAGCCACGGTGGCGGCATGGCCAGCGGCGAGGAGCTATCGGCTCTGGTGAAACTAGGGCTACGCGGTGCAAAAGAGGCGGGGAAGAGAGGGGTTCGGAGCGGGAGCTCACAGCGATGCCGAAGAGGAGGTCAGCGAGCCCGGGGAGGTCCTGGCGGCACCGAATCGACCGAAGGCGAGCTCGGGTGCCCGAGGTTGAAGACGAGGCAGAAATGTCGCTGCGGTGCTCCCACGGTCGAATGGACTGGTGTAGACGATGAAGGAGACGACGCCGGTCCTTCTGGATGCTTCGGGAAGGCGAGGGGTGGACGGTGGCCATGGTGGTTCTCGTCGGCGGCGGCGGGCGCGTTCGATGAGGAGAACAGAGGAGGGGGAGAGCGTTTGGGGGAGAGGAAGGGAGAGCCAGACGGCTCTGGGGATCGCGTGGCGTCGTCCGGACACGTCGAGGAGGAGCTAGGCACGCAGGGAGGGAGGAGGTGGCCGGGCGCGTGCCGGTGCGCGGTGGCCACACGCCTCGCGTCCTTCTGGCGCGAGGTGGGAGACGGTGGCGGCTCTGGTGGGCTGGCCCAGGTAAGTGGGCCACCAGGTGGGCTACACAGGTAACCTCAGGTGGGTTTTCTCTCTCTCTTTTTTTCTAATTCTTTTCTGTTTTTCTTTTTCTTCTGTAGTGTGAGGGCTTTATTAAAAATACTTAGGCACACTCAAAAATCATGAAACTTGCTCAAGCCCACTGTTTGGAATATATCAAACAGTAAACATTTAAGTTTATGATTATTTTGACATTTAAAATATTTTATAGCATTTAAATGTCCAAATGCAAATAGAGTATGATTTAATTCAGAGCCCAAATAGGTCATGGAAAAATGTGCATCACCTATGGTTACTGTTTATAGCATTTTCCATAAATGATGAACATTTTTGAAAGCCATTTGGATTTACTGAAAATATTTTAGGTGAACCTAGTGAATTTCTTTGATGCCAGGGGTTTAGGCAATCCCCATTTCAAGTTTCAAACAAATATAGACATGATGCAAGGATGCTTACGAAACTAATTGCAATCAAACTCTAGGGCTGTGACAACTCACCCCCACTAAACAGGAATCTCGTCCCGAGATTCAAGATGTGAGGTAAGAAGACAGAGGGGGTACAAGCTAACACGATCTTCATGATCCATTGCTTCAGATCGATCTTGGAGTCCTTCCTTTCAAGATCTTCATCCAACACGATGATGACGGACAGGAACTCTACCGGAATCGATCTTCTCGAAGATCAGGCAACTCAAGATCAACTCTTAGGGTGAGATATAGAACATCTCTTGAGCTGAGACACGAAACATACATTTGGGGGATGGGGTGTAACTGATGATGAAGGTCCACTAGGTAGGCAACAAATCCACGCTCGATCACGACGTAGCGAGGAGTTAACTGCCATATTTCCACAACGGGGCATGCTACGTCTTGAGCTTGCGTCGGTTTCCCCGAAGAGGAAGGGATGATGCAACAGAGTAGCGTAAGTATTTCCCTTAGTTTTTGAGAACCAAGGTATCAATCCAGTAGGAGCCCACGCTCAAGTCCCTCGTACCTGCACAAAGCGATAGCTACTCGCAACCAACACGATTAGGGGTTGTCAAGCCCTTCACGGTCACTTACGAGAGTGAGATCTGATAGATATAATATTTTTGGTATTTTGGTATAAAGATGCAAAAGAGTAAAGGCAAAGTAAAAAAGCAAAGCAAGATTAAAGTAATGGAGATTGATATGATGAGAATTGACCCGGGGGCCATAGGTTTCACTAGTGGCCTCTCTCAAGAGCATAAGTATTCTACGGTGGGTGAACAAATTACTGTTGAGAAATTGACAGAATTGAGCATAGTTATGAGAATATCTAGGCATGTTCATGTATATAGGCATCACGTCCGTGACAAGTAGATCGAAACGATTCTGCAACTACTACTATTACTCCACTCATCGACCGCTATCCAGCATGCATCTAGAGTATTAAGTTAAAAACAGAGTAACGCCTTAAGCAAGATGACATAATGTAGAGAGATAAATTCATGCAATATGAAATAAACCCCATCTTGTTATCCTCGATGGCAACGATACAATACGTGCCTTGCTGCCCCTTCTGTCACTGGGTAAGGACACTGTAAGATCGAACCGAAAGCTAAGCACTTCTCCCATGGCAAGAACTACCAATCTAGTTGGCCAAACCAAACGGATAATTCGAAGAGACTTGCAAAGATAACCAATCATACATAAAAGAATTCAGAAAAGATTCAAATATTATTCATAGATAGACTTGATCATAAACCCACAATTCATCGGTCTCAACAAACACACCGCAAAAAAGAAGATTACATCGAATAGATCTCCACGAGAGAGAGGGAGAACTTTGTATTAAGATTCAAAGAGAGAGAAGAAGCCATCTAGCTACTAACTATGGACCCGAAGGTCTGAGGTAAACTACTCACACTTCATCAGAGGGGCTATGATGATGTAGAAGCCCTCCGTGATGACGGCCCTCTTCCTGTGGAGCTCCGGAACAGGCCCCAAGATGGGATCTCGTGGATACAGAAAGTTGCGGTGGTGGAATTAGGTTTTTGGCTCCTGTTCTGATCGTTTGGGGGTACGTGTGTATATATAGGAGGAAGGAGTACGTCGGTGGAGCACCGAGGGGCCCACGAGGCAGGGGGCGCGCCCTAGGGGGGCGCCCCCCCCCACCCCCGTGACCTCCTCTTTGATCCCTTGCAGTAGGGTCCAAGTCTCCTGGATCACGTTCGGTGAGAAAATCATGTTCCCGAGGATTTTATTCTGTTTGGACTCCATTTGATATTCTGTTTATCTGAAACACTGAAATAGGCAAAAAAACAACAATTCTGGGCTGGGCCTCCGGTTAATAGGTTAGTCCCAAAAATAATATAAAAGTGGAAAATAAAGCCCAATATAGTCCAAAACAGTAGATAATATAGCATGGAGCAATCAAAAATTATAGATACGTTGGAGACGTATCAGGGCACCTTGGGGAAGGTGACTCGTAGAGTTATTCCCTTAGATGGCAAATATAATTTCATTTGATGTCTTGAACATTGAAACTCTTTATACCAGCCTAAGGCAATCACAATCGATCGTTTGGCGGAGTTCAAAGGAATGGCATATCCGGATTCGAATGAATGATGTGGACTACCTTGTTGAAGACAACGTGATGGATGATTTTGCTTATCATCGAAAATGGATGGGACCCATGGTAGGACCACCTCTGAAGATGATCCTGAACAACAATTGCTGAGAAGGGCAATCCAAGGGAGATTGGCACAAGGCGGTGCAAGCTGGCAACAAAATGCCAATGTCAGAAATGTTCCAACCATCATATCTGCCTGAGATTCAGATCTGGTTGGTGTCAGGACATTCCAGACTCATCAAGTACAGAAAGAAAAATGAAAGTTTGCAACACAAATCGATGAGATGACGTTGCGAGATTCTCGGGGAGTGAACTACGATAGCAAGCTCCAAAATATGAGCTGGTTCTGCTACATACATGTGAACATGTTGCCCAAGACAAGAATGACCACATAGTAGTCTTATAATAAAACACTATCGAGTTCAGGTTAGGATCCATCATCAAGGATTTCGAAGTCTTTACGCGCGCTAGACTTGTTTTCCTTGAACAAGTCAATCAGTGGCTTGGGGTGCTAGGGAACATATGGAATGAAGGTTGCAAGTCTCCAAACCACAGGATACTTCGCACATATGCATGAATGACTTGGGATGATTCCAAAGGAAGCAAAAACAAGCTTTCTCGAATTCACGGCGGCAACTTGCATCGATTGCACGTGAACTTAGAGGAAGTCACTACTTTCATCCAAACATATGCTTCATGAACGGAACACGAAGATAATGCTTATAAAGTTTCCAATACTAGCTAGATGTTCAACACGAATCATGGAGAAGGTAGCAGTTTTGCTGATAGGCTCAACAACAATTCATCCAAGTTTCCATGGAGATGGAATTCCATAATTATGTGAACAAGTGATAGCATTGGTCAGACCCAAAAGATATAATGGTGTATGCTCGAGGGATCAACCACAAGTAAGATAACATTATGAACAACGTTGGTTCTGATTTGATTTGATGATAGCCCATACTCAAATCAAAGTTTTGATACAACAATAGGTCCAACAACTGACCACAAGGACCAATCGATGAAGATATTATCTTTCTTCAACACACACACACACAAAGATATACCCTAACATGAACTAAGTCAGACAAACTTTTATCTTCCAACTCTCCAAGTTATTGTTTGGCTTAACCAACTAGCTCAGGGGTATGCAACACAGATTCTTGGAGAAAGAGTGGTTTATTGGAAAACCAACTTGATCACAAATTCAACATATCGGTTAGGGGACAACCTGGTGGTACTTCCAAGAAGATATTTGGAAAATCACGATCCACCGACATGTTATTAAGATCGAGAACAATCTTGCTTTTCAGGGCAAGAAGACGTGATTAGGAGAGTGATGGATTACACAATCCTAACTCATTGATCGAAGGGTGCACCAGAAATATGGACTAGGAAGCAAGATCAATCTTAGAATGATAAAACAATAACCAACACACTAAGAATGAGTTTATTGTCCATTAACTACCAAGCAACGGGGTTGCTAGGAGTATTGATTTCACACATCACAGTTTACTTGTCGGCATTCCGGTTACAACAACACGGAACCGAGGAATGAATAATGATGGCTAGAAGTATCACTGTATCAAGAGTTCATAGGAGGTTGTGCAATTCCTATGATATTCCTGACATAAAGAGGGCAATACTTCAGGGTAGAACGGAATCAAAAGCTGGATTGGCATTTTGATCTGCAGAATACAACTGCTTTGACCCAATCCTAGATATGGATGAGGTACTGGAGTTTGTTTCTCCTAGTCATTCTGAAATAGAACGGCTCGACGGACCACAAGAATAATAAGCATCGATAACACGAATGCACAACCACTCCTGACTATCAATTAATGGACAAGGGTCAGAATACAACTAAAGAGGGACAACTCAAAGGAACATATAACTTTCTGAGTTGTGGATGCATACATTAGTATGTCGAATCAAGTTCAACTGGTTTCTTCCGGATAACCCATGCAGAGAGGTAGAACTGGCAGAGTAACAATATATAATCGAGAACTCGTCAAGAGCACTTTGGTTGTGATCTTTGGGTTCAAAAGAACTTCTTCCATAAGCAGTTCATGGTATTTGGAAGAAGGAAATACCACGGACCTCGAGGACTATCGCAAAGGTTACTAATATCTTAAGGGAACTAGTAAATACTAACAACATGAAGTAGGGTGAATCTCGGGTTCAAGAACCCAAGAATATAATGCATATTAACTAAATGGCATCACGGGATGCTTTCGGGAATAATGGGCAGAATCAACACACTGGGGATACAAAGCATGGCTAGATTACTAGGTGACTCCCTAAAACACCTAGGGTCATAATAATAACTCCAACATATATATCGAGGCAATAGAGTACCTAAACTCACCGATTAGTGTGGTTGAACTGGCCCAAAGGGACATCAGGAACGGAAAGAAGAAATTTGCAAATGCATCAGACTAACTAGAAACCTGGGATGACTTGGACAGCATAACGGCTGTAAATGCTCAAAAAGATTTGAGACATCCTGCAAAATAGTGGCATGACCACTCAGAAGCACAATATCAAGGTTCCGAGACCAACTATGAACACACGGAAGTAGTAGAAACAGAACTGGAGCTTAAAATCTCAGGTAATCCCATAAATGTCGAAATTAATGTTATTGAAACCGTAACCCCGGAGGAATACATAAGGGGCACTTTCTGGACCATTTCAGACTCTGAAAAGGAATAGGTACGTGGTACGGTAAGTAAACCGACTCCAAAATAGTTCTAATGGCAATATTTCTCCGTTTTGGAATATATAAAAAATAGGAAAATAAGAAGCAGACCGGAAAGGACACGGGGCTTCCACGAGGGTGGAGGGCGCGCCCTACCCCTCTGGGCGCGCCCCCCTGCCTCATGGGCACCTCGTGCACTTTCTGGACTCCATTTTCTTGCACGATACTTCTTTTGGTCGGTAAAAATTTATTATATAATCTCCTGAAGGTTTTGACCACTGTATCACGCAAAAAACTCCTGTTCTTGTTTCGAGCTGCTTTCTACCAGGGTTGTTAAGGCCAAGCATCATGTCATCTCCCTCCTCCTCCAACAATAAAGGCAACGATGCTTGGCTAACGAAGATAGAGCTGAAGAGAGAAGAACCCGGAGAGATCGACAAGGATGATGGGATCAAGAAGGCCATGGGGGATCAAGTTCCGGAAGTGGCAGAAGAAGACATCCTTCCACCTCACCACCTCATCAAGTTTTGGTAATCGTTGCAATTAATAGGAAGTAATAAAGAAAGATAGGTTCACATATAAATATACTATCTTGGACATCTTTTATAATTGTGAGCACTCATTAAAGTATGGCATGCTAAGAATTGATGTTGGACAAGGAAGACAACATAATGGGTTATGTTTTCTTACATCTAAGATAAATTATATTGTCATGGATCATCCAACATGTTGAGCTTGCCTTTCCCTCTCATGCTAGCCAATTTCTTTGCACCAAGTAGAGATACTACTTGTGCTTCAAAATATCCCTAAACCCAGTTTTGCCATGAGAGTCCACCATATCTACCTATGGATTGAGTAAGATCCTTCAAGTAAGTTGTCATTGGTGCAAGCAATAAAAATTGCTCTCCAAATATGTATGACTTATTAATGTGGAGAAAATAAGCTTTATACGATCTTGTGATATGGAAGAAATAAAAGCGACGGCCTGCACAATGAAGGTCCATATCACAAGTGGCAATATAAAGTGACATTCTTTTGCATTAAGATTTTGTGCATCCAACCATAAAAGTGCATGACAACCTATGCTTCCCTCTGTGAAGGGCCTATCTTTTACCTTTATCTGCTACCTTATATAAGAGTCATGGTGTAACGCCTCGAAACCGTTGCATAGTCTTCCACTTATTCGCTGTTGTTGCCTTGTATTTCGCTTGCGTGTTGCATCTTACCATGTCATCATGAGCATTGCATCATCATGATTTAAAAACTTGCATTCGTCCGGGTCTCCCAGTTTCTCTCTGTTGTCCGTTCTGAGCCCAGACACACTTGCACGCGCCCGCGGCACGTTCGAAATATTATTTTATAAGTGGCTGGAAAATGTTCTCGGAATGGGTTGAAAGTTGGCATGTAGTGTTTTTAGGTTTTTAGTAGGTCACCTGCCAAGTTTCATCGCATTCGGAGTTCGTTTGATGCCCCAACGGATAATTATAGCGGCACTATAGTCGGTCTATCGTCGGACGTTTCGGTCTCTGAAACTGCCGCCGGGCCTCTCCTTCTCTTCTCTCTCTTTTCTAAGCCCATCAAACCCCCCTTGCCTCTGTGGCCTTTTGTCAGACCTCCTCCGCACAGTTCTCAGACCCCCTCGCGTGTCCGAAAACTTCCCCGAACCCGACCGGGCAGTCGTCACCAATGGGTCCGGATCATCCCCTAACATCTATAAAATATCACCGTTTTCTTATTTGGACTCCCTAGCCTATTTTTCCTGACCGTCCGAATTTGATCGTAGGGACGAGATAGCCCCTAATCTAACCCACGGCTATAAATATGAGTATAACCCTAATTTTGAGGAGAGTTGTCCCATCCTCCGAATCCCTCCGCCACCACCAGTCCACTGCATCTTCCTTGGGATCCTCCCAGAACTTCTCACCCAACCAGCGAGCCCCCTCCTCTTATCAATCTCCCATGTTCCCCAATCCATCGATCCCCACCAACCAGCACCTACAGCGCCTCTCCGACGGCCTCCTCTCTGCCGCACCAAGCCAGTGGCGCCGTCGCCGCCGGTGAACCCAGCGCCAGCCTCCCGCGCTCGACAACGTTCCCGTCCTCCTCCTCCTGCGCTCGACAATAATAACATAATTGGATCACATAACTATCCCTCAACATGCAACAAAGAGTCACTCCAAAGTCACTAATAGTGGAGAACAAATGAAGAGATTACGATAGGGTACGAAACCACCTCAAAGTTATTCTTTCCAATCAATCCGTTGGGCTATTCCTATAAGTGTCACAAACAGCCCTAGAGTTCATACTAGAATAACACCTTAAGACACAAATCAACCAAAACCCTAATGTCACCTAGATACTCCAATGTCACCTCAAGTATTCGTGGATATGATTATATGATATGCATCACACAATCTCAGATTCATCTATTCAAACCAACACAAAGAACTTCAAAGAGTGCTCCAAAGTTTCTACCGGAGAATCACGACGAAAACGTGTGACAACCCCTATGCATAGGTTCATGGGCGGAACCCGCAAGTTGATCACCAAAACATACATCAAGTGAATAAGGTGGTATCCCATTGTCACCACAGATACGCACGGCAAGACATACATCAAGTGTTCTCAAATCTTTAAAGACTCAATCCGATAAGATAACTTCAAAGGGGAAACTCAATCCATAGAGGGGGAAGAAACATCATAGGATCCAAATATAATAGCAAAGCTCGCGATACATCAAGATCGTATCACCTCAAGAACACGAGAGAGAGAGAGAGAGAGATCAAACACATAGCTGCTGGTACATACCCTCAGCCCTGAGGGAGAACTACTCCCTCCTCGTCATGGAGAGCGCCAGGATGATGAAGATAGCCACCGGAGAGGGATTTCCCCCTCCGGCAGGGTGCCAGAACGGGTCTAGATTGGTTTTCGGTGGCTACGGAGGCTTCTGGCGGCGGAACTCCCAATCTATTGTGCTCCCCGATCGTTTTAGGGTATATGGGGATATATAGGAGGAAGAAGTGCGTTAGGGGGGCACGAGGGGCCCACGAGGGTGGAGGCCGCGCTGTAACGCCCCAGATGTAACTTTCCCCATTTGTACTCCAACTCTTGCCGTTTCCGGTGTCAAGTTATATTTATTTCTCGGGTTCGGGTCCTTGTCTCCGTGTGTTGTTTTCGTTTTCATGCACCTCATACCATGTCATCACGTGCATTGCATTTGCATACATGTTCATCTCATGCATTCGATCATTTTCCCCGTTGTCCGTTTTGCATTCCGGCGCTTCGTTCTCCTCCGGTGGTCATTTCTAGCTTTCTTGCGTGTGTGGGGATTAAACATTTCCGGATTGGACCGAGACTTGCCAAGCGGCCTTGGTTTACTACCGGTAGACCGCCTGTCAAGTTTCGTATCATTTGGACTTCGTTTGATACTCCAACGGTTAACCGAGGGACCGAAAAGGCCTCGTGAGTGTTGCAGCCCAACACCCCCCAAATTTGGCCCAAAACCCACCAAACTCTGCTCCATGTCTAGAGCGTTCGATCACAATCGTGTGGGCGAAAACCGCACCTCATTTGGACTCTCCTAGCTCCCTCTATGCCTATATATACACCCCTCCGTTTTCGGATCTCTCCCTCTCCCCGAAACCCTAAAAAAATCATCCCCGCCAGATCCGCGCCGACGGACGTGTCCGCCCCGGCCGGACAACGTCCGCTGCCGCCCGCCTCAGCCAGCCGGGTCGCGCCACGTGGCAGGACCACATCGCCGCGGCCGCCGGCCCGCAGGCCCACGCGGGGCCCTCCGAGCCCGCGTCGCCCCGCCGCCGCCCTCGCGTCGCCTCGCCGCCTCTTCCCCCCGGCCGGCCGCCGCCGCCTCCGCGCCGCCGCCCGCGGCTCCCTCGCCGCCCGGGAGCATCGGCGCCGGCCGCCGCCGCCCTCGCCGGGCGCGGGCCGCGTCCACCGCCGCCGGGCGCCGCCACCGGCCTCCCCCGGCGTCGCCCCGGCCTCTCCCCGCCGCCTCGCCGGCCTCCCCTCCTCCAGCGAGCTCGAGCTCCGCCGCCGGCGCCGCCTCGGCTTCCGCGCCGCGATCCCGATCTGGATCCGGCCGCGTGAACAGTAAACCCTGACCCCGATTTTTTTCGCTAAGTCCTGAAATTTTGATCCATGTTGCTCTGTTCGAGGTCCCGTAACTTTGCAACCGTAGCTCCGTTTTGGGCGTATGATATATCAAAATCTTTGTCTCGACATGTACATCATTTCATTTCATTGCATCATTTGCATTTGAGGTCATCTTGATATCCAAAATGCTGTTAGAAGGAGGCTTCGTGAGTTAGATTGCAGATCCGTTAGTTCATCATGCACTTTTGTCATTTTTGCTATATTTAATTCGTGCATGATATGCCTGTGCCCCTTTGGGATTAATTGTTAAGAATTTTGTCTTCTTTCCAGAGGTGTCACCCATGCATTTTTAGGATGTGTGTGTTGTCTTGTGCAAGCTTGCGAAGAGAGTTACCTGAGTATGCAGATTTCAGGGACTTGGTGATTTTCACTAAGTCTGGGATATTTTAGTTCATGATGCCATATGTCCAGCTTGTTTCCTAGTGATCTGTGCCTCTTTTGAGGATGATCAGTAAGGGAGTTTTGATATTCATGTTATGCTCTTTCCATCCATGTCTTTGTTTGCATATGTGGAGTGCTCTAGGTTGACTCAATCGAGCTCAACTTTTGCTTCGTTGTTAATCTGGGCAGATCGGCAACTCGTTTTCGATTTCGCCGATGCTACCGTTAGTGTTCCATGCATGCTATGCCTTCGTTCTTGCCATGTGTAGCTAGCACTTTGTGCCTTCTTGCTGGTTATATGCTTTCCTTGCCATGACATGCACCGTAGTGAGTGCATCGAGCTCGTTTACATGCCTTCGTGGGTTAAATTTCAGCATGTCTCAGTTTTCACTAAGTCTGAAAACTGATTGTGTTCGAGCTATGTTCGTGAGCTCGGTAGAGTATTTTGTGAACCCTTTTGGCCCCAGGTCACTTTGGGTGTTTTGTTAAGCTTGTTGAGTAGCTCCATGCCATGTTCTTACTTGTCATGTTCAGGTTTTGTATCATGTTGTTTTGCTGCTCCGAAGAGAGCATCGTGACCTGAAATTTCAGACTAGTGTTAATTTCACTAAGTCTGAGGAATTTAGCCATGCTTGTTTGAACCTCTTAATGGATGAATTTGCCTATGGCTCAGTGCTAGTGTTTTGTCAACCATCTTGTGTACATCACTGCCATGTATTTTGTTTTCATGTTTGGTGGTTGTAGCATGCTCATTTCGTTGCATTTAGATGCCTACTTGCTGTAAATCGCAGACCGGTGTCATATCTTAAAACGTTTGCCATTTCCAAACCGTAACTCCGATTCCAATGATCTTTATATCGTTTTCAAGCGATTTCATCCTCTCTATCCAGTGGCACACTTGGTTTCCCAAGTTGATGCCAGGTTCATGCATTTCCTGTCATATCTTGCATTTTGCATCCCGCATCGCATCCCGCATAGCATATCGTCATTTCATCATATTGCTTGGTCTTGCCCGTGGTTGATTGTATCCTTGTTGCTTGTTTGTCTTGTTGGGTAGAGCCGGGAGACGAGTTCGCTACCGAGGAGCCCGTTGAGTTTTCTTGTGAGGATCCAGTCAACTCTGACAACTGTGCAGGCAAGATGATCATACCCTCGAAATCACTACTATCTTTGCTATGCTAGTTTGCTCGCTCTTTTGCTTTGCCACTGCTACGATGCCTACCTTTTGCTTGTCAGCCTCCCAATTGCCATGTTGAACCTCTAACCCATCATTGTCCTAGCAAACCGTTGATTGGCTATGTTACCACTTTGCTCAGCCCTTCTTATAGCGTTGTTAGCTGCAGGTGAAGATTGGAGCCGTTCCTTGTTGGAACATTTATTTACTTGTTGGGATATCATTATATTGCTATGTTATCTTAATGCATCTATATACTTGGTAAAGGGTGGAAGGCTCGGCCTCTCGCCTAGTGTTTTGTTCCACTCTTGCCGCCCTAGTTTCCGTCATATCGGTGTTATGTTCCCGGATTGTTGCGTCCCTTACGCGGTTGGGTTATAATGGGAACCCCTTGATTGTTCGCCTCGATTAAAGCTTTTCCAGCAATGCCCAACATTGGTTTTACCATTTGCCACCTAGCCTCTTTTTCCCTTGGGTTTCCGGAGCCCGAGGGTCATCTTTATTTTAACCCCCCGGGCCAGTGCTCCTCTGAGCGTTGGTCCAAACTAGAGTCCTGTGCAGCGCCCCTCGAGGAAACTCGAGGTTTGGTTTTAGTTGTATGGAGCGCTCATCTGAGTGTGCCCTGAGAAAGAGATATGTGCAGCTCCTATCGGGATTTGTCGGCACATTCGGGCGGTGTTGCTGGTCTTGTTTTAACCTGTCGAATTGTCTTGTTGTACCGGGTTGCCGAGTCTGATCGGTGTGTCTCGGGTGGAGGTCTATTCCTTCGTTGACCGTGAGAGCTTGTCATGGGCTAAGTTGGGACCCCCCTGCAGGGATTGATCTTTCGAAAGCCGTGCCCGCAGTTATGGGCGGATGGGAATTTGTTAATGTCCGGTTGTAGATTACTTGAACTAAACTTGATTAAAATGAATCAACCGTGTGTGTTACCGTGATGGCCCCTTCTCGACGGAGTCCGGGAAGTGGACACGGTGTTGGAGTTATGCTTGCGCAGGATGTTCCTTTAGCTTCTCGCTCGTGCTTCGCCTTCTCTTCTCGCTCTCTTTTGCGTATAAGTTAGCCACCATATGCTAGTCGCTTGCTGCAGCTCCACATATATTTTGCCTTATCCATTCCTATGAGCTTAAATAGTCTTGATCGCGTGGGTGTGAGATTGCTGAGTCCCTGTGGCTCACAGATACTACAACTCCAGATGCAGGTCCAGGTGTTTCTGCTCCAGTTGACGCTTGAGAGCTCAAGTGGGAGTTCGACGAGGACTCTCAGCGATACTACGTATCTTTTCCGGATGATCAGTAGTGGTGCCTAGTTGGGGTTATCGATTCAGGACCTTGTCGCATGTTGGGTTCTTTTCTATTTTGGCACCGTAGTCGGGCCATGAGTGTTTGTTTGATGGATGTTATTTATGTACTCTGATGTGACGTGGCGAGTGTAAGCCAACTATGTTATCTCCCCCTTTTATTATATATATTACATGGGATGTTGTAATGATTGCCTGACTTGCGACATTGCTTTCAATGCGGTTATGCCTCTAAGTCGTGCCTCGACACGTGGGAGCTATAGCCGCATCGAGGGCGTTACACGCGCCCAGGGGGGTGGGCGCACCCCCTACCTTGTGGCTTCCTTGAGGCTTCCTTGACGTGGACTCCAAGTCTCCCGGGTTGCTTTCCTTCCAAAAATAAGTTCCGTGAAGTTTTAGGTCAATTGGACTCCGTTTGATTTTCCTTTTCTGCGAAACACTGAAACAAGGGAAAAACAGAAACTAGCACTGGGCTCTGGGTTAATAGGTTAGTCCCAAAAATCATATAAAATAGCATATAAATGCATATAAAATATCCAAAGTTGATAATATAATAGCATGGAACTAACAAAATTATAGATACGTTGGAGACGTATCATCATCCCCAAGCTTAATTCCTGCTCGTCCTCGAGTAGGTAAATGATAAAAACAGATTTTTTGATGTGGAATGCTACCTAACATATTTCTCTAAGTAATTCTGTTTATTGTGGCAAGAATATTCAGATCCATAAGATTCAAGACAAAAGTTTAATATTGACATAATAATACTTCAAGCATACTAACCAAGTAATCATGTCTTCTCAAAATAGCATGGCCAAAGAAAGCTATCCCTACAAAATCATATAGTCTGGCAATGCTCCATCTTCACCACACAAAGTATTTAAATCATGCACAACCCCGATGACAAGCCAAGCAATTGTTTCATACTTTTGATGTTCTCAAACTTTTTCAATCTTCACGCAATACATGAGCGTGAGCCATGGACATAGCACTATAGGTGGAATAGAATGGTGGTTGTGGAGAAGACAAAAAGGAGAAGATAGTCTCACATCAACTAGGCGTATCAATAGGCTATGGAGATGCCCATCAATAGATATCAATGTGAGTGAGTAGGGATTTCCATGCAACGGATGCACTAGAGCTATAAGTGTATGAAAGCTCAAAAAGAAACTAAGTGGGTGTGCATCAAACTGGCTTGCTCACGAAGACCTAGGGCATTTTGAGGAAGCCCATCATTGGAATATACAAACCAAGTTCTATAATTAAAGATTCCCACTAGTATATGAAAGTGACAACATAGGAGACTCTATATCATGAAGCTCATGGTGCTACTTTGAAGCACAAGTGTGGTAAAAGGATAGTAGCATTGCCCCTTCTCTCTTTTTCTCTCGTCATTTTTTTATTTTTTATTTATTTGGGCCTTCTCTTTTTTATGGCCTCTTTTTCTCTTTTTTTTTATTTGGGCTTCTTTGGCCTCTTTTATTTATTTATTTTTCGTCTGGAGTCTCATCCTGACTTGTGGGGGAATCATAGTCTCCATCATCCTTTCCTCACTGGGACAATGCTCTAATAATGATGATCATCACACTTTTATTTACTTACAACTCAACAATTACAACTCGATACTTAGAACAAGATATGACTCTATATGAATGCCTCCGGCGGTGTACTGGGATGTGCAATGACTCATGAGTGACATGTATACAATGTCACAAATACAACGTCAACTACATGATCATGCATAGCAATATGACAATGTCAACTACATGATCATGCATAGCAATATGACAATGATGGAGGGTGTCATAATAAACGGAATGGTGGAAAGTTGCATGGCAATATATCTCGGAATGGCTATGGAAATGCCATAATAGGTAGGTATGGTGGCTGTTTTGAGGAAGGTATATGGTGGTTGTATGATACCGGCGAAAGGTGTGCGGTATTAGAGAGGCTAGCAATGGTGGAAGGGTGAGAGTGCGTATAATCCATGGACTCAACATTAGTCATAAAGAACTCACATACTTATTGAAAAAATCTACTAGTTATCGAAACAAAGTACTACGTGCATGCTCCTAGGGGGTAGATTGGTAGGAAAAGACCATCTCTCATCCCCGACCGCCACTCATAAGGAAGACAATCAAAAAATAAATCATGCTCCGACTTCATCACATAACGGTTCACCATACGTGCATGCTACGGGAATCACAAAATTTAACACAAGTATTTCTCAAATTCACAACTACTCAACTAGCATGACTTTAATATCACCATCTCCATATCTCAAAACAATTATCAAGTATCAAACTTCTCTTAGTATTCAATGCACTCTATATGAAAGTTTTTATTATATCCCTCTTGGATGCCCATCATATTAGGACTAAATTCATAACCAAAGCAAATTACCATGCTGTTTAGGACTCTCAAAATAATATAAGTGAAGTATGAGAGTTCATCTATTTCTATAAAATAAAACTACCACCATGCTCTAAAAAGATATAAGTGAAGCACTAGAGCAAATGACAAACTACTCCGAAACATATAAGTGAAGATCAATGAGTAGTCGAATAATTATGCAACTATATGAAGACTCTCTAACATTTAATAATTTCATATCTTGGTATTTATTCAAACAGCAAGCTAAAAAAATAAAATAAAATGACCCTCCAAGCAAAACACATATCATGTGGCGAATAAAAATATAGCTCCAAGTAAAGTTACCGATGAACAAAGACGAAAGAGGGGATGCCTTCCGGGGCATCCCCAAGCTTAGTCTCTTGGTTGTCCTTGAATATTACTTTGGGGTGCCTTGGGCATCCCCAAACTTAGGCTCTTTCCACTCCTTATTCCATAGTCCATCGAATCTTTACCCAAAACTTGAAAACTTCACAACACAAAACTTAACAGAAAACTCGTGAGCTCCGTTAGCAAAAGAAAACAAAACACCACTTCAAGGTACTGTAATGAACTCATTCTTTTTTATATTGGTGTTAAACCTAATGTATTCCAACTTCTCTATGGTTTATAAACTATTTTACTAGCCATATATTCATTAAAATAAGCAAACAACACACGAAAAACAGAATCTGTCAAAAACAGAACAGTCTGTAGTAATCTATAACTAACGCAAACTTCTGGAACCCATAAAATTCTCGAATAAATTTCTGGACCTGAGTAATTTATATATTAATCATCTGCGAAAAGAATTAACTAAATATCACTTTCCAAATAAAAATGGCAGCAATTTTCGTGAGCGCTAAAGTTTCTGTTTGTTACAGTAAGATCAACAAGACTTTCCCCAAGTCTTCCCAACGGTTCTACTTGGCACAAACACTAATTAAAACATAAAAAACTCAATCATAACAGAGGCTAGATAAATTATTTATTACTAAACAGGAGCAAAAATCAAGTAACAAAAATAAAGTTGGGTTGCCTCCCAACAAGCGCTATCGTTTGACGCCCCTAGCTAGGCATGATGATTTCAATGATGCTCACATAAAAGATAAGAATTGAAACATAAAGAGAGCATCATGAAGAATAGGGCTAGCACATTTAAGTCTAACCCACTTCCTATGCATAGGGATTTTGTGAGCAAACAATTTATGGGAACAAGAATCAACTTGCATAGGAAGGTAAAACAAGCATAACTTCAAAACTTTAAGCATATAGAGAGGAAACTTGATATTATTGCAATTACTACAAGCATATGTTCCTCCCTCATAATAATTTTCAGTAGCATCATGAATTAATTCAACAATATAACAATCACATAAAGCATTCTTTTCATGATCTACAAGCATATAAATTTTATTACTCTCCACATAAGCAAAATTCTTCTCATGAATAATAGTGGGAGCAAACTCAACAAAATAACTATCATGTGAGGCATAATCCAATTGAAAACTAAAATCATGATGACAAGTTTCATGGACATCATTATTCTTTATAGCATACAAGTCATCACAATAATCATCATAGAGAGCAACTTTGTTCTCATAATCAATTGGAACCTCTTCCGGAATAGTGGATTCATCACAAAATAAAGTCATGACCTCTCCAAATCCACTTTCATCAATATAATCATCATAAATAGGAGGCATGCTTTCATCATAATATATTTTCTCATCAAAGCTTGGGGGACAAAAAATATCATCGTCATCAATCATAGCTTCCCCAAGCTTGTGGCTTTGCATATCATTAGCATCATGGATATTCAAGGAATTCATACTAACAACATTGCAATCATGCTCATCATTCAAATATTTAGTGTCAAACCTTTAACGCATTCTTCCTCTAACACTTTGGCACAATTTTCCTTTCCATCATACTCACGAAAGATATTAAAAAGATGAAGCGTATGAGGCAAACTTAATTCCATTTTTTTAATTTTCTTTTATAAACTAAACTAGTGATAAAACAAGAAACTAAAAGACTCGATTGCAAGATCTAAAGATATACCTTCAAGCGCTAACCTCCCCGGCAACAGCGCCAGAAATAAGCTTGATGTCTACTACACAACCTTCTTCTTGTAGACATTGTTGGGCCTCCAAGTGCAGAGGTTTGTAGGACAGTAGCAAATTTCCCTCAAGTGGATGACCTAAGGTTTATCAATCCATAGGAGGCGTAGGATGAAGATGGTCTCTCTCAAGCAACCCTGCAACCAAATAACAAAGAGTCTCTTGTGTCCCCAACACACCCAATACAATGGTAAATTGTATAGGTGCACTAGTTTGGCGAAGAGATGGTGATACAAGTGGTATATGGATAGTAGATAATAGTTTTTGTAATCTGAAAATATAAAAACAGCAAGGTAACTAATGATAAAAGTGAGAACAAACGGTATTGCAATGCGTTGAAACAAGGCCTAGGGTTCATACTTTCACTAGTGCAAGTCCTCTCAACAATAATAACATAATAGGATCACATAACTATCCCTCAACATGCAACAAAGAGTCACTCCAAAGTCACTAATAGAGGAGAACAAACGAAGAGATTATGGTAGGGTATGAAACCACCTCAAAGTTATTCTTTCCAATCAATCTGTTGGAAATGTCTTGTTTTACCATTGTCGAAATGTCTTGTAACCAGGATTCCGAGACTGATCGGGTCTTCCTGGGAGAAGGAATATCCTTCATTGACCATGAGAGCTTGTGATGGGCTAAGTTGGGACACCCCTGCAGGGTTTGAACTTTCAAAAGTTGTGCCCATGGTTATGGGCAGATGGGAATTTGTTAATATCTGGTTGTAGAGAACTTGACACTTAACTTAATTAAAATGCTTCAACTGCGTGTGTAGCCGTGACGGTCTCTTTTCGGCGGAGTCCGGGAAGTGAACACGGTTCTTGTGTTATGCTTGAACGTAAGTAGATTCAAGATCACTTCTTGATCACTTCTAGTTCACGACCATTGCATTTCTTCTCTTCTCGCTCTTATTTGCGTATGTTAGCCACCATATATGCTTAGTGCTTGTTGCAGCTCCACCTCACTACCCTTCCCTACCCATAAGCTTAAATAGTCTTGATCTCGCGGGTGTGAGATTGCTGAGTCCTCGTGGCTCACAGATACTTCCAAACAGTTGCAGGTGCTGATGATACCAGTGCAGGTGGCGCAACCGCGCTCAAGTGGGAGCTCGATGAAGATCTTGTTTGTTGTGTTGTTTTCGTTTCCTGTTGATCGGTAGTGGAGCCCAGTTGGGACTGTTGGGGAACGTAGTAGAAATTCAAAATTTTCTACGCATCACCAAGATCAATCTATGGAGTAATCTAGCAACGAGGGGAAGGAGACTACATCTACATACCCTTGTAGATCGCTAAGCGGAAGCGTTCAAGTGAACGGGGTTGATGGAGTCGTACTCGTCGTGATCCAAATCACCGATGATCCTAGTGCCGAACGGACGGCACCTCCGTGTTCAACACACGTACAGCCCGATGACGTCTCCTATGCCTTGATCCAGTAAGGGGACAAGGAGAGGTTGGGGAAGACTCCATCCAGCAGCAGCACGACAGCGTGGTGGTGGTGGAGGAGCGTGGTACTCCAGCGGGGCTTTGCTAAGCACTACGAGAGACGAGGAGGAAGAGAGGTAGGGCTGCGCCAAGAGGGAGAGGATCTCGTGTGTCTTGCAGCCTCCAATACCTCAAGTATATATAGGGGAAGGGGAGGGGCTGCACCCCCACCTAGGGTTCCCTCCCTAGGGGTGGCGGCAGCCCCCAGATCCCATCTGGGTGGCGGCCACAAGGGGGAGAGGGGGAGGCGCACCTGGGGTGAGCCTTAGGGCCCATCTGCCCTAGGGTTTGCCCCCTCCCCTCTTGGAGGCGCCTTGGGCCTTGGTGGGGGGGCGCACCAGCCCACCAGGGGCTGGTCCCCTCCCACACTTGGCCCATGCAGCCCTCCAGGACTGGTGGCCCCACTTGGTGGACCACCGGGACCCTCCCGGTGGTCCCGGTACATTACCGATAAAACCCGAAACTTTTCTGGTGACCAAAACAGGACTTCCCATATATAAATATTTACCTCCGGACCATTCCGGAACTCCTCGTGACGTCCAGGATCTCATCAGGGACTCCGAACAACATTCGGTAACCACGTATATCTATTCCCTATAACCCTAGCGTCATCGAACCTTAAGTGTGTAGACCCTACGGGTTCGGGAACCATGCAGACATGATTGAGACACCTCTCCGGTCAATAACCAACAGCGGGATCTGGATACCCATGTTGGCTCCCACATGCTCCACGATGATTTCATCGGCTGAACCACGATGTCAAGGACTTCATCAATCCCGTATGCAATTCCCTTTGTCTAGCGGTACAATACTTGCCCGAGATTCGATCGTCGGTATCCCAATACCTTGTTCAATCTCGTTACCGGCAAGTCTCTTTACTTGTTCCGTAACACATCATCCCGTGATCAACTCCTTGATCACATTGTGCACATTATGATGATGTCCTACCGAGTGGGCCCAGAAATACCTCTCCGTCACATGGAGTGACAAATCCCAGTCTCGATTCGTGCCAACCCAACAGACACTTTCGGAGATACCTATAGTGTCCCTTTATAGCCACCCAGTTACGTTTTGACATTTGGCACACCCAAAGCATTCCTACGGTATCCGGGAGTTGCACAATCTCATGGTCTAAGGAAATGATACTTGACATTAGAAAAGCTTTAGCATACGAACTACACGATCTTGTGCTAGGCTTAGGATTGGGTCTTGTCCATCACATCATTCTCCTAATGATGTGATCCCGTTATCAATGACATCCAATGTCCATGGTCAGGAAACCGTAACCATCTATTGATCAATGAGCCAGACAACTAGAGGCTTACTAGGGACATGGTGTTGTCTATGTATCCACACATGTATCTGAGTTTCCTATCAATACAATTCTAGCATGGATAATAAACGATTATCATGAACAAGGAAATATAATAATAACCAATTTATTATTGCCTCTAGGGCATATTTCCAACAGTCTCCCACTTGCACTAGAGTCAATAATCCAGTTCACATCGATATGTGATTAACACTCAAGGTCACAACCCCATGTGACTAACACCCAAGAGTTATGGGTTTAATCATGTTATGCTTGTGAGAGAGGTTTCAGTCAACGGGTCTGCAGCATTCAGATCCGTATGTACTTCGCAAATTTCTATGTCATCTTATAGATGCAACTACTACGCTACATTCGGAGCCATTTCAAATAACTGTTCTACTTGGAGCTATTCTAAATTGTTGCTCCATTATACGTATCCGGTATCTCTACTCAGAGCTATCCGGATAGGTGTTAAGCTTGCATCGACGTAACTCTTTACGTAGAACTCTTTATCACCTCCATAACCGAGAAACATATCCTTATTCCTCTAAGGATAATTTAGACCACTATCTGGTGATCTACTCCTAGATCACCTTTGTACCCTCTTGCCAAATATGTGGCAAGGCACACATCAGCATGTGGTACTCAGCATGGCATACCGTATGGAGCCTATGACAAAAGCATAGGGGACGACCTTCGTCCTTCCTCTTTCTTCTGCCGTGGTCGAGCTTTAAGTCTTAACTTCATACCTTACATCTCAGGCAAGAACTCCTTCTTTGACTGATCCATCTTGAACACCTTCAAGATCATGTCAAGGTATGTGCTCATTTGAAAGTACCATTAAGCGTTTTGATCTATCCTTATAGATCTTGATGCTCAATGTTCAAGTAGCTTAATCCAGGCCTTCCATTGAAAAACACTTTCCAAATAACCCTATATGCTTTCCAGAAATTCTACGTCATTTATGATCAACAATATGTCAACAACATATACTCATCAGAAATTCTACAGTGCTCCCACTCACTTCTTTGGAAATACAAGTTTCCCATAAACTTTGTATACACCCAAAAACTTTGATCATCTCATCAAAGCATACATTCCAACTCTGAGATGCTTACTCCAGTCCTTAGAAGGATTGCTGGAGCTTTGCATACTTGTTAGCATCTTTCAGGATTGACAAAATCTTCTAGTTGTATCACATACAACCTTTCCTCAAGAAAATCGTCGAGGAAACAATGTTTTGACATCCTATCTACAAGATTTCATAAATAATGCAGTAATTGCTAATATAATTCCAACAGACTCTTAGCATCGCTACGAGTGAGAAAGTCTCATCGTAGTCAACTCCTTGAACTTGTCGGAAAACATCTTAACGACAAGTCGAGCTTTCTAAATGGTGATACTTACCATCATTGTCCGTCTTCCTTTTAAAATCCATATGTACCTAACAGCCTTACGACCATCAAGTAGTTCTTCCAAAGTCTACACTTTGTTTTCATATATGGATCCTCTCTCGGATTATATGGCCTCGAGCCATTTTGGAATCTAGGCCCACCATCGCTTCTCCATAGCTCATAGGTTCATTGTTGTCTAGCAACATGACTTCCAAGACAGGATTACGTACCATTCTGAAGTAGTACACATCCTTGTCATCCCACGAGGTTTGGTAGTGACTTGATCTGAAGTTTCATGATCACCATCATAAGCTTCCACTTCAATTGGTGTAGGTGCCGTAGGAACAACTCCCTGTGCCCTGCCACACACTATTTGAAGAGACGGTTCAATAACCTCATCAAGTCTCCACCATCCTCCCACTCAATTCTTTCGAGAGAAACTTTTCCTCGGGAAAGGACCCGATTCTAAAAACAATCCCTTATTGCTTTCGGATCTGAGATAGGAGGTACACCCAACTGTTTTGGGTGTCCTATGAAGATGCATTTATCCGCTTTGGGTTCGAGCTTGTCAGCCTGAAACTTTTCACATAAGCGTCGCAGCCCCAAACCTTTTAACAAATGACAGCTTAGGTTTCTCTAAACCATAGTTCATACGGTGTCATCTCATCGGAATTACGTGGTGCCCTATTTAAAGTGAATGTGGTTGTCTCTAATGCCTAACCCATAAACTATCATGGTAATTCGATAAGAGACATCATGGTATGCATCATATCCAATAGGGTGCAGTTATGATGTTCGGACACACCATCATACTATGGTGTTTCAGGCTGTATTAGTTGTGAAACAATTTCCACAATGTCTTAATTCTGTGCCAAACTCGCAATTCAGATATTCATCTCTATGATCATATCATAGATATTTTATCCTCTTGTCACGACGATCTTCAACTTCACCCTGAAATTACTTGAACCTTTCAATAATTCAGACTCGTGATTCATCAAGTAAATATACTCAACATCTACTCAAATAATCTGTGAAGTAAGAACATAACGATATCCACTACACGCCTCAGCACTCATTGGACTGCACACATCAAAATGTATTACTTCCAACAAGTTGCTTTCTAGTTCCATTTTACTGAAAATGAGGCTTTCAGTCATCTTGCCCATGTGGTATGATTTGCATGTCTCAAGTGATTCAAAATCAAGTGAGTCCAAACGGTCCATTTGCATGGAGTTTCTTCATGCATATACACCAATAGACATGGTTCGCATGTCTCAAACTTTTCAAAACGAGTGAGCCCAAAGATCCATAAACATGGAGCTTCTTCATGCGTTTTATACCGATATGACTTACGTGGCAGTGCCACAAGTAGGTGGTACTATCATTACTATCTTATATCTTTTGGCATGAACATGTGTATCACTATGATCGAAATTCAATAAACCATTCATTTTAGGTGCAAGACCATTGAAGGTATTATTCAAATAAATAGAGTAACCATTATTCTCCTTAAATGAATAACCGTATTGCGATAGACATAATCCAATCATGTCTATGCTCAACGCAAACACCAATCTCGATGGTAGAGGGAGCGTGTGATGCTTGATCACATCAAGCTTGGGAAAAACTTCCAACACATATCGCCAGCTCACCTTTAGCTAGTCTCCGTTTACTCCGCAGCCTTTTATTTCGAGTTTACTAACACTTAGCAACCGAACCGGTATCTAATACCATGGTGCTACTAGGAGTACTAGTAAAGTACACATTAACACAATGTATATCCAATATACTTCTATCGACCTTGCCAGCCTTCTCATCTACCAAGTATCTAGGGTAATTCTGCTCCAGTGGCTGTTCCCCTTATTACAGAAGCACTTAGTCTCGGGTTTGGGTTCAACCTTGGGTTTCTTCACTAGAGCAGCAGCTGATTTGCCGTTTCATGAAGTATCCCTTCTTGCCCTTGCCCTTCTTGAAACTAGTGGTTTCACCAACCATCAACAATTGATGCTCCTTCTTGATTTCTACTTTTGTGGTGTCAAACATCGCGAATATCTCAAGGATCATCATATATGTCCCTGATATATTATAGTTCATCATGAAGCTCTAGCAGCTTGGTGGTAATGAGTTCGGAGAAACATCACTATCTCATCTGGAAGATCAACTCCACTCGATTCAAATGATTGTTGTACTCAGACAATCTGAGCACAAGCTCAACAATTGAGCTTTTCTCCCTTAGTTTGTAGGCTAAGAAAATCGTCGGAGGTCTTATACCTCTTGACGTGGGCACGAGCCTGAAATCCCAATTTCAGCCCTCGAAACATCTCATATGTTTCGTGACGTTTCAAAAACGTCTTTGGTGCCTCAACTCTAAACCGTTTAACTGAACTATCACGTAGTTATCAAAATGTGTATGTCAAATGTTCGCAACATCCACAGACGACGTTCGAGGTTCAGCACACTGAGAGGTGCATTAAGGACACAAGCCTTCTATGAAGCAATAAGGACAATCCTCAGTTTACGGACCTAGTCCACATAATTGCTACTATCAACCTTCAACTAAATTTTCTCCAAGAACATATTTAAATAGTAGAACTGAAGTGCGAGCCACGACATAATTTGCGAAGACCTTTTGACTATGTTCAGGATAATTAAGTTCATCTTATGAACTCCCACTCAGATAGACATCCCTCTAGTCATCTAAGTGATTACATGATCCGAGTAAACTAGGCCGTGTCCGATCATCACGTGAGACGGACTAGTCAACATCGGTGAACATCTTCATGTTGATCGTATCTTCTATACGACTCATGTTCGACCTTTCGGTCTTTTGTGTTCCGAGGCCATGTCTATACATGCTAGGCTCGTCAAGTCAACCTAAGTGTTTGCATGTGTAAATCTGTCTTACACCCGTTGTATGTGAACGTTAGAATCTATCACACCCGATCATCACGTGGTGCTTCGAAACAACAAATTGTCGCAATGGTGCACAGTTAGGGGGAACACTTTCTTGAAATTATTATGAGGGATCATCTTATTTACTACCGTCGTTCTAAGTAAACAAGATGTAAAAACATGATAAACATCACATGCAATCAAATAATAGTGACATGATATGGCCAATATCATATAGCTCCTTTGATCTCCATCTTGGGGCTCCATGATCATCTTGTCACCGGCATGACACTATGATCTCCATCATCGTGTCTCCATGAAGTTGCTCGCCAACTATTACTTCTACTACTATGGCTAACACGTTTAGCAATAAAGTAAAGTAATTTACATGGCATTTCTCAATGGCACACAGGTCATACAAAAAATAAAGACAACTCCTATGGCTCCTGTCGGTTGTCATACTCATCGACATGCAAGTCGTGATTCCTATTACAAGAACATGATCTCATACATCACATATATATCATTCATCACATCCTTTGGCCATATCACATCACAAAACACTTGCTGCAAAAACAAGTTAGACGTCCTCTAATTGTTGTTGCAAGTTTTTACATGGCTGCTATAGGTTTCTAGAAAGAACGTTTCTTACCTACGCCAAAACCACAACGTGAATTGCCAATTTCTATTTACCCTTCATAAGGACCCTGTTCATCGAATCCGATCCGACTAAAGTGGGAGAGACAGACACCCGCCAGCCACCTTATGCAACTAGCGCATGTCAGTCGGTGGAACCGGTCTCATGTAAGTGTACGTGTAAGGTTGGTTCGGGCCGCTTCATCCCATGATGCCGCCGAATCAAGATAAGACTAGTAACGGCAATATAATTGACAATATCGACGCCCACAACTACTTTGTGTTCTACTCGTGCATAGTAACTATGCATAGACCTAGCTCATGATGCCACTGTTGGGGAACGTAGCAGAAATTCAAAATTTTCTACGCATCACCAACATCAATCTATGGAGTAATCTAGCAACAAGGGGAAGGAGAGTGCATCTACATACCCTTATAGATCGCTAAGCGGAAGGGTTCAAGTGAACGGGGTTGATGGAGTCGTACTCGTCGTGATCCAAATCACCGATGATCCTAGTGCCGAACGGACGGCACCTCCGTGTTCAACACACGTACAACCTGGTGACGTCTCCTACGCCTTGATCCAACAAGGGGAGAAGGAGAGGTTGGGGAAGACTCCATCCAGCAACAGCACGACGGCGTGGTGGTGGTGGAGGAGCGTGGTACTCCATCAGGGCTTCGCTAAGCACTACGAGAGTCGAGGAGGAAGAGAGGTAGGGCTGCGCCAAGAGGGAGAGGATCTCGTGTGTCTTGCAGCCTCCAATACCTCAAGTATATATAGGGGAAGGGGAGGGGCTGCGCCCCCACCTAGGGTTCCCTCCCTAGGCGTGGCGGCAGCCCCCAGATCCCATCTGGGTGGCGGCCACAAGGGGGAGAGGGGGAGGCGCACCTGGGGTGGGCCTTAGGGCCCATCTGCCCTAGGGTTTGCCCCCCTCCCCTCTAGGAGGCGCCTTGGGCCTTGGTGGGGGGCGCACCAGCCCACTAGGGGTTGGTACCCTCCCGCACTTGGCCCATGCAGCCCTCCAGGACTGGTGGCCCCACTTGGTGGACCACCGGGACCCTCCCGGTGGTCCCGGTACATTACCTATAAAACCCGAAACTTTTCCGGCGACCAAAACAGGACTTCCCATATATAAATCTTTACCTTCGGACCATTCTGGAACTCCTCGTGACGTTCGGGATCTCATCCGGGACTCCAAACAACATTCGGTAACCACGTATATCTATATATCTATTCCCTATAAACCCTAGCGTCATCGAACCTTAAGTGTGTAGACCCTACGGGTTCGGGAACCATGCAGACATGACCGAGACACCTCTCCGGTCAATAACCAACAGCGGGATCTGGATACACATGTTGGCTCCCACATGCTCCACGATGATTTCATCGGATGAACCACGATGTCAAGGACTTCATCAATCCCGTATGCAATTCCCTTTGTCTAGCGGTACGATACTTGCCCGAGATTCGATCGTCGGTATCCCGATACCTTGTTCAATATCGTTACCGGCAAGTCTCTTTACTCGTTCCGTAACACATCATACCGTGATCAACTCCTTGATCACATTGTGCACATTATGATGATGTCCTACCGAGTGGGCCCAGAAATACCTCTCCGTCACACGGAGTGACAAATCCCAATCTCAATTCGTGCCAACCCAACAGACACTTTCGAAGATACCTGTAGTGTACCTTTATAGCCACCCAGTTACATTGTGACATTTGGCACACCCAAAGCATTCCTACGGTATCCGGGAGTTGCACAATCTCATGGTCTAAGGAAATGATACTTGACATTAGAAAAGCTTTAGCATACGAACTACACGATCTTGTGCTAGGCTTAGGATTGGGTCTTGTCCATCACATCATTCTCCTAATGATGTGATCCCGTTATCAACGACATCCAATGTCCATGGTCAGGAAACCGTAACCATCTATTGATCAACGAGCCAGTCAACTAGAGGCTTACTAGGGACATGGTGTTGTCTATGTATCCACACATGTATCTGAGTTCCTTATCAATACAATTCTAGCATGGATAATAAATGATTATCATGAACAAGGAAATATAACAATAACCAATTTATTATTGCCTCTAGGGCATATTTCCAACAGGGACGATCGGGGATCTAGCATTTGGGGTTTTCTTCTTTTACTTTGGTTCCATAGTCGGACCTTGATTGTAATTTGGATGATGTATGTTTAACTTGTATTTGTGTGAAGTGGCGATTGTAAGCCAACTCTCTCTCCCTTTCTTATTCAGTACATGGGATTGTGTGAAGATTACCCCTCTTGCGACAAATCTACCATGCGGCTATGCCTCTAAGTCGTGCCCCGACACGTGGGAGATATAGCCGCATTGTGGGTGTTACACATGGTGATCTTCACCTTTCCTTTTTACATTTTATCCGTTGGCAAGCACAATGTGTTGGAAAGATCCAGATACATATAGCTAATTGGATGTGAGTCTACATGAGCTATTATTATTGACATTACCCTTGAGGTAAAACGTTGGGAGGCAAAATTATAAGCCCCTATCTTTCTTTGTGTCCGATTAAAACTCCATACCCATAAATATTGCGTGAGTGTTAGCAATTGTGAAAGACTAAATGATAGTTGAGTATGTGGACTTGCTGAAAAGCTCTTATATTGACTCTTTCCTATGTTATGATAAATTGCAATTGCCTCAATGACTGAGATTAGAGTTTGTTAGTTTTCAATGAAGTTTATGATTCATACTTGAAATTGTGATTGAATTGTTACTTTAGTATAAGAGATCATATGACAATATAATATATATATATATGTTGCTGTTCTAAGAATGATCATGATGCCCGCATGTTCGTATTTTATTTTTATCGACACCTCTATCTCCAAACATGTGGACATATTTTTCGATTTCGGCTTTCGCTTGAGGACAAGCGAGGTCTAAGCTTGGGGGAGTTGATACGTCCATTTTGCATCATGCTTTTGTATCGATATTTATTGCATTATGGGCTGTTATTACAAATTATGTCACAATACTTATGCATATTCTCTCTTATTTTACAAGGTTTACATGAAGAGGGAGAATGCTGGCAGCTGGGATTCTGGGCTGGAAAAGGAGCAAATATTACAGACCTATTCTGCACAGCTCCAAAAGTCCTGAAACTTCACGGAAGTTATTTCTAGAATATATCAAAAAATACTGAGCGCAAGAAGTACTAGAGGGGGCCACCCACCAGCCACGAGGGTGGGGGCGCGCCCTACCCCCTGGGCGCGCCCCCTGCCTCGTGGGCCCCCTGGTGGCCCTCCGATGCCCATCTTCTGCTATATGAGGTCTTTCGTCCGAGAAAAAATCATAAGCAAGCTTACGGGACGAAACTCCGCCGCCACGAGACGGAACCAATCTAGGGCTCCGGCATAGCTGTTCTGCCGGGGAAAACTTCCCTCCAGGAGGGGGAAATCATCACCATCGTCATCACCAACGATCCTCTCATCAGGAGGGGGTCAATTTAAATCAATATCTTCACCAGCACCATCTCATCTCAAACCCTAGTTCATCTCTTGTATCCAATCTTTGTATCCAAACCTCAGATTGGTAGTTGTGGGTTGCTAGTAGTGTTGATTACTCCTTGTAGTTGATGCTAGTTGGTTTACTTGGTGGAAGATCATATGTTCAGATCCATTATGCATATTAATACCCCTCTGATTATGAACATGAATATGCTTTGTGAGTAGTTATGTTTGTTCCTGAGGACATGTGAGAAGTCTTGCTATTAGTAGTCATGTGAATTTGGTATTCGTTCGATATTTTGATGATATGTATGTTGTCATCCCTCTAGTGTTGTCATGTGAACGTCGACTACATGACACTTCACCGTTGTTTGGGCCTAGAGGGAGGCATTGGGAAGTAATAAGTAGATGATGGGTTGCTAGAGTGACAGAAGCTTAAACCCTAGTTTATGCGTTACTTCATAAGGGGCTGATTTGGATCCATATGTTTCATGCTATGGTTAGTGTCGGTGTCAAAACCGGCGGATCTCGGGTAGGGGGTCCCGAACTGTGCGTCTAAGGCGGATGGTAACAGGAGGCAGGGAACACGATGTTTTACCCAGGTTCGGGCCCTCTTGATGGAGGTAAAACCCTACGTCCTGCTTGATTTATTCTTGATGATATGAGTATTACAAGAGTTGATCTACCACGAGATCGAAGAGGCTAAACCCTAGAAGCTAGCCTATGGTATGATTGTATGTTGTCCTACGGACTAAACCCTCCAGTTTATATAGACACCGGAGGGGGCTAGGTTACACAGAGTCGGTTACAATGGGAGGATATCTACATATCCGTACTGCCAAGCTTGCCTTCCACGCCAAGGAAAGTCCCATCCGGACACAGGACAAAGTCTTCAATCTTGTATCTTCATAGTCCAACAGTCCGGCCAAAGGTTATAATCCGGCTGTCCGGACACCCCCTAATCTAGGACTCCCTCAGTAGCCCCTGAACCAGGCTTCAATGATGATGAGTCCGGCGCGCAGATTATCTTCGGCATTGCAAGGCGGGTTCCTCCTCCGAATACTTCATAGAAGATTTTGAACACGAGGATCGTGTCCGGTTCTGCAAAACAAGTTCCACGTACCATCATAGAGAGAGAGTAACGTTTTCACAAATCTAATCTGTTGACTTATTCTGTAGCGTGACATCACACCACAGCCAAGCCTTCATTCGAATCATTTTTTACTGTCCCACCTCAGTGCGTTTTGTGAGGCGGTTTCCTTGGCACGTCTTGTCGAAGCAGAGATTGTGTCCCCTTATCACGAGATTCTCATCAATACGGGCATGGGTAACCCAACCGTGCCATTGATTACGGTGCTTAAGGGATAAGAGAGTTTTACCAGGCTAGTGGGGACGCATAGTTTTGCCCGCCCATATAAAGGGATAAGGATTCACCTTTTCATCCACGCCTTCTTCCTCCTTTGCTCATCCATTTTCGCACACTCGAGCTCCAGCGCCCAAGTCCGCATTCCCCACCTCAACCTTCTCCAACCATGTCCGGAGCGGGAGGCAGGTGGATGGTCTCCTCCGTCACGGAGGGACACATCAAGAAGCTGAGGAGAGCCGGATACCTGCCCGACAACATCGTGCACCGGCTCCCAGATGAGGGGCAGCTCATCCCCACCCCCAGGCCCCACGAGAGGGTAGTGTTCCTTACCCATTTCCTCCGCGGACTGGGATTCCCTTTCCACCCATTCGTCTGGGGGCTCATGTTCTACTACGGCCTGGATTTCCATGATCTGGCCCCGAACTTCATCCTCAACATCTCGGCATTTATCGTCGTGTGCGAGGCCTTCCTCCACATCAAGCCCCACTTCGGCTTATGGCTGAAGACCTTCAATGTCAAGCCGAAGGTAGTGAGCAGCCGCCAGGCGGAGTGTGGAGGCGCCATGGTGGGCAATATGCCCAACGCCACATGGCTCGAGGGCTCCTTCATGGAGACCATAAAGGGGTGGCAATCGGGGTGGTTCTACATCACCGAGCCGCGTGACCCTGAATGGGCAGCGGCCCCCGAGTTCTGATCTGGCATCCCCACGCGGCTCACCTCCTGGCAAGAGAAGGGCCTGTCTTGGGGTAGTTCAGGAGAGCTGACCGGACTCCAAACATGTATCCAAAACATGGTGAGCAAGAAGCTCAAACTCGTCAACGTAGTCCAGGTCATGCTCATCCGCCGGATCCTCCCGTGTCAACAACGGGCTTTCAACTTGTGGGAGTTCGACCCGGCCCAGCACCAAACTCTGAACAGGCTCTTCGACACAACACACGAGGATGCCTGGAAGGTGCTATTCAAGGGCGCCGAGGTTCCCCCTCCCACTACCGAGGATCACGGATTCTGCGCGAAGCGCCAAGCCAGCGCGGTAAGCTGTTTTACCTCTTATAGGATACTCGTTTTTCATAGTTTGACTCTATGCGGTATCAAAGCTCCCGTACCTTTGACAGGATTGGCAGGAGACGGCCGGACAGATCGACTGTTCGGCTCCTTTTCCCGAAGGCCCAGCAGACGGCCGCTTGGTGGAGCTGCTGGTTCCGGCACCTTACGTGGTGCCGGAGAAGAAGGCCAAGCAGAAGGCCACGGGAACCCGAAAGAGTTCCCGGTGCCCGGTGGTGTCGGACTCATCGTCCGATGACTCCGAGGCGCACTCCTCCCACGAAGATGAGGAGGAGGAAAAAGAGGCTTCTTCCCCTCCAGTAGGGGGAGAAAAGAAAAGGAAGGCCGCCCCAACTGGGGAGGCCGGAGGGTCCAAGAAGGGAAGGACCCTTCCTCCGGACTACTCCACCAACACCGCCGATAGCAAAGAGGAGTGGCCGCCCAGGGCCAAGCCCCTGGCGAAGTCGTAAGTATTCGGACACCAGAGTGACTCGTAGCGTTCCTTTATTGCACAGCTTCTCCTAACGCCGAATATAATCATGCAGTCCACCCCGAGCCCAAGTCGACATATCATCGAGTGGTTCCTTGGATTCATCCGATGTGAATAGCTTTTCACTTCCGACCGCTTCCACCCCTCGCCCTATGGACAATGCCGAGGTGTTGTCCCAAAAGGTTCCAAGCCAAGGGGAGGTGGTCCTGGAGGCGCCGCAAGGCGACCTTCCGGACTGTAGGTGAAAAGGGAGCAAGGCTCCCAAGGGCTCCAAGTCCGGCCCTAGGCCGAACACCGCACCGGAACCTTCAGTGGTTCCGGACTCCGGTAGGCGGCCCCCCACTAAGAAGGGCAAGCCTACCGCGCCGGTGACCTCCGTCCAACCGGAGGCACCGGATAACTTGCTGGAGGTGCTTAACGGCGCCTCCATCGACGAGGAGCACCGCACTATTATGAGTGCGGTGATCCAGAAAGTTCAGTCCGCCAAAAGCGGGCTGACTGAAGCCTGTGCTAGCCTTCTAACAGGCTTTGAGGTATGTAAAAAATATATGGAAATATTACCACATAGACAGTAGCCCCTGATGCTCTATTTGGTGTTCAGAAAGAAAAGCTGAATAGAGGATCTAATAATATTCGCAGGAGTCTAACATAATTATGTTGATATGCGTATGCAGGCTTCGCTGCTGGTCTCTGCCGCACTGACTGCGGAGGTTGATGCGCTGAAGCAGAACCTCGAGCGGTCCGAGCAAGAGCTCGGCCTTGCCAAGAAGCAGCTCGAGGAGAGCCAAGGTAAGTAATGCCTTGTCTATATGAGTATGTAAAAAAGATGCAGTTGCAAAAAAATGATAGGATCATTATGGATGTGCTAGGGGCCACGACCGAGGTGGCGACCCTGAAGCAAGCGCTTACCGAGGCCGAAAAGAAGGCAGGCACGGAGCGCACCGAGTGGGAGAAACATGAGGCACGGGTTGGCGAGGTGCAGCAAGAGCTCCATGCTCTCGTTAAGAAGCATGAGTCTTTGGAGCTGGACTCGAAGACTCGAGAGTCCAAGCTCGTTGCGGCCCTCGAAAGCGCCAAGTCTGCCAAGGCCGAAGCCCAAAAATTCCTCCAGGAAATTGAGGCGATGAAGAAGATAGCGGTGGGTAAGGCATTCATTATGCAAAGCAAGCATGTGAAAGTGAATTACTTGTTACTTACCCGAGTCCGGAGCTCTCCAGGAGCGTTCGTAGATTTGCCCCGCAGCGTGTCAAATGCCGCCACCTACTACCGGGCCGAGGAAGGGAGCTCGACGGAGAAGGTGTTATGGTCTCAATATGCTAAGGCCGGACACCCGGTGCCCTTGAGCGACCAGCTGAACCAGTTGGTCGAGCTCCATAAGGTGGCCGAACAGGCCATGAAGGGTCTTATAGTCCGGCTGTGGCCTGGAGAGGCCATTCCTGGGAGCTACTTTGGGCTGGTGAGGCGGCTGGCGGATGCCTGTCCGTGGCTTGAAGTCATCAAGCGCTCCGTCTGCATCGAGGGCGCCCGCAGGGCGCTTGCCCGTGTTGAAGTACACTGGGGCAAGATGGATGCTGAGAAGCTGGTGAAGGACGGGCCACCGCAGGGCAAGGAGCATCGCAACCCCGAGATGTACTATGAGGGCGTCCTAAAGGGTGCCCGCCTTGTGGCGGATGAATGTTCCAAGGATGTAATTTTTGAGTGAACTCGCATTTGTGATCCTGTACGTTGAAAACTTTTTCATATGCGCTATGCAACGCTTGTTTGAATTTAAAATATTACCTTCTGTACGGCCGTTTATTAAATCTGAGAGATGGCGAGTCGTAGGCTTTTGCCCCCATGCCACGAGTGCTGGGGTGTTTGGGATAAACCTGAGCACTCTTTTTCCCATTCCTGGGTCCTTCGAGGGAGGTGTTCAGCACAACGAACAAGGCAATCGGACTATAATGCGTTATCACTCTTACTTAGCCAGAGAATTCTATAATTTTAAATTTTGGCAAAGCCCCTAGTGTTTGGAAGACCGAGTTCGGGGCGCTATACACGCCTTAAGCCGGACAAAGTCGACTCCTCGCTCTAAGCGGCATAAGTCTTTAGGGACTCGAAAACCTCTCGAACAGCGACCAGTCTCTCGCCTTATCATGACAGTCAGTTTTAGCTTTCTCTACTGAGGTGCTTAGCCCAGCTGAACCGGGGCACAATCGCAGTAGTTCTCCCAATGCTACCTTAGCCGATATAGCGGAACGTAAGGTACCAAAACATGGGAGCCGGGCAAACCCAACTATTGACCAAAGACATGATTCAGAGCTGATGCATATAATGCTATAAGTTCGGAGTGATGCACTTGTGAAAGTGTTCGGACTTCTCACGCCGTATTATGGGGTGCTTGAGCCCCTGGCGTATTAGCCGTACCAAAGTGTACGGGTGCTAAATGTCATGAATGAACATATTTACATAAAAAGGAATGAATAGAGGATGCAATAATAGACTGAAGCTAAGCATTGTTTATTCGAAAAAGGTGCATTAAAGCAGAATGATACAGGTAGTGCGATAAGAAAAAAGTAGGACTATGTCCCCTCCAAGGGGAAGCTGAAGAATAGTATTAAAGCAAGTATTGCACTCGTTATCGTAATCCACCTGGGAGTTCCATGGTGTGACGTAGCTTTCTGCCTTCTTGGATGCTGCATCATATGTTCGGCAATCATGCTGCCGGATAGAGTTTCCAGAGATTAAAGTCCTGGAAGAGAGAAAAACAACAAAGCGGGAAGCCCCTAGTGCGGTTTAAGCCGCATCTTGGAGCGTGTCGTAATTGTGCCCCCTCCCTACCTGTGCACATGGTATTTTTAATGCGTAATTATGTACACGTGGCACGAGTTTCGCCGTTTTGCTTGGGCCGGGGTGGGGGCCGCATTGCTATGCGAGCTCGGGACGTGCCAGGCGGTCCTATTACCGATTACTCCGGGCGCGCTTGAAGGTGTTCGGGTCCTTAAACGCCGAACTAGTGGATTGCCTTAAGAGGCTGCTTTGCGCTTCTGCTGCAAGGGCCGCAGTGTGCTCCTCCGTTCGAAGAGAGCGCTCTATGTTTCCATTAACTGTAATGACCCCCCGAGGTCCTGGCATCTTGAGCTTGAGGTATGCATAATGCGGTACCGCATTGAATCTCGAAAATGCGGTTCGCCCGAGCAGTGCATGATAACCACTGCGGAACGGGACTATATCGAAGATTAACTCTTCGCTTCGGAAGTTATCTGGGGATCCAAAGACCACTTCCAGTGTGACTGAGCCTGTGCAATGGGCCTCTACACCTGGTATGACGCCTTTAAAGGTCATTTTTGTGGGTTTGATCCTTGAGGGGTCTATACCCATTTTGCGCACTATGTCCTAATAAAGCAGGTTCAGGCTGCTGCCGCCATCCATAAGGACTCGAGTGAGGTGAAATCCGTCAACGATTGGGTCTAGGACCAGTGCGGCAAATCCGCCATGACGGATACTAGTGGGGTGGTCCCTGCGATCGAAGGTGATCGGACAAGAGGACCATGGGTTGAACTTTGGGGCGACTGGCTCCAACGCATATACTTCCCTGAGCGCACACTTCCGCTCCCTCTTGGGGATGTGGGTTCCATATATCATGTTCACCATCCGCACTTGTGGGGGGAACCTCTTCTGTCCTCCGGTGTTCGGCTGCCGGGGCTCTTCCTCGTCATCGCTATGTGGCCCCTTATCTTTGTTTTCGGCAATTAACTTGCCGGCCTGCTTGAACACCCAACAATCCCTGTTGGTGTGGTTGGCTGGCTTGTCTGGGGTGCCATGTATTTGACATGAGCGATCGAGTATACGGTCCAAACTGGACGGGCCCGGAGTGCTTCGTTTGAATGGCTTTTTCCGCTGACTGGGCTTAGAGCCTTTGAATCCGGCATTGACTGCCGTATCCTCAGTATTATCGCTGTTGATGCGGTGCTTATGTTTGTTGCGACGTGACCTGCTATTGCCGTCCTTGGTATCTGAAGTACCATGGTTCTTTCATATGTTATTACTGTGAGCCAGCCAGCTGTCTTCTCCTGCACAAAAGCAGGTCATGAGTGTCGTGAGGGTGCCATAGATTTCGGCTTTTCCTGACCAAAGTGCCGGGCTAGCCACTCGTCGTGGATGTTGTGCTTGAAAGCTGCTAGGGCCTCTGCATCCGGACAGTTGACGATTTGATTTTTCTTTGTTAGGAACCGTGTCCAGAATTGCCTGGCCGATTCCTCTGGCTGCTGAATTATGTGGCTCAAGTCATCGGCATCTGGTGGTCGCACATAAGTGCCCTGAAAGTTGTCGAGGAATGCGGCTTCCAGATCTTCCCAACAGCCAATGGACTCTGCTGGCAGGCTATTGAGCCAATGCCGAGCTGGTCCTTTGAGTTTGAGTGGGAGGTATTTAATGGCGTGTAGATCATCACCGCGTGCCATGTGGATATGCAGGAGGAAATCCTCGATCCATACCGCAGGATCTGTTGTGCCGTCGTATGATTCTATATTTACGGGTTTGAAACCCTCTGGGATTTGATGATCCATTACTTCGTCTGTGAAGCATAAGGGGTGTGCGGCGCCTCTGTACTGGGCTATATCGCGACGCAGCTCCAATGAGTCTTGCCCGCTGTGCTCGGCTCGGCCGGATTTACTTTTACTGTATCCGGCGTGACGATTATCGTCTCGCGTAGTGGCGCGCCCCTGCGATCCGTAGATCAATCTTGCGTGTTTTTCTTTGTCCTCCAATACATCTCACAGGTCTGGCGTATTTCCACATGCCTTTTTATTTGAATGGCGTCGGGGTGCAGGCTGAGCTTTTGGCTGGAATGCCTCTCTGTCGCGGCCACGAGGTGGCCGGTCAGTCGCGGCATACGCTTCTTCCTCTAGTCGGGGTAGCAACCTGCATCTTGGGTAACTCTTGGAGGGGCGTTCGAGTTTATATTCCTTGGTCGCCAGGACTTCAATCCATCTGTCCGCTAACAGATCTTGATCAGCTTGAAGCTGCTGCTGCTTTTTCTGAAGGCTATTTGTCGTGGCTATAAGCCGGCGCTTGAAGCGCTCTTGTTCGATGGGATCCTCTGGCACGACAAATTCGTCATCGTCGAGGCTTGCCTCGTCTTTGGAGGGAGGCATGTAATTATCATCCTCTGCCTCTCCGTCTGCCGCTCCTTCTGGAGGGTTGGCTTCTCCATCCTCTTGTCCTAAATCGTGTTGGAGGGGATTGTTGCCATCTTCGGCACTATCCGGAGTGTTATTATCTCCTGTGCCGGTATCACCGCTGATGTTGTTGCTTGGGTTGCTTCTTGGAGGGGTCATCCTCCGCTGTCTCGTCGCCATTGCCTTCTTTGGGTGTGTCCACCATGTATATATCGTATGACGAGGTGGATGTCCAGTGCCCTGTGGGTAGTGGTTCCTCTTCGTCTCCCGCATCGTTGTCCATACCGTCGATGTCTTCGGAGTCGAAGTCGAGCATGTCGGTTAAGTCGTCGACAGTGGCTACTAAGTGGGTGGTGGGTGGGCGGCGAATTTCTTTGTCATCCGCATCCCAATCCTGCCGGACATAGTTCGGCCAGGATCCTCCTGACAAGGAGAGAGACCTTAATGAGTTCAGTATGTCGCCAAAGGGCGAGTGCTGGAAAATATCCGCGGAGGTAAACTCCATGATCGGCGCCCAATGGGATTCGCTAGGAACGGGCATTGGCAGTTCGGAGTCCGTGGCCAGAGAAGGATCCGGCAGTTTGACAACACGGCTCTCGTGTAGGGTAAGGTCGATGTTCGGCTCGATCACCGCTGAGGATAAGGCCTCCATGGCGGGGTCCATCCATCCGTCCATGGACGGCGCAACTGGCTCCGAATTGAGGGCTGGAGCGGCTGCCAGTGCAATCTCCTGAACGTTGTCCGATGGTAGAGCTAAGTCGTACTCATCGTGACCATGTGACGCACAAGGCAGGGGCTCGAATCCATGGAAGATCAAGTCTCCACAGATATCGGCCGTGTAGTTTAAGCTTCCAAACCTGACCTGGTGGCTAGGGGCATAACTTTCGATCTGCTCTAGACAACCAAGCGAGTTGGCCTGCAGTGCAAAGCCACCGAACACAAAGATCTGTCTAGGGAGAAAAGTCTCACCCTGGACTGCATCGCTATCGATGATCGTAGGATCCATCAAGCCTAACAGCGACGACACAGAGGAACTCTCAATGAAAGCACCAATGTCAGTGTCAAAACCGGCGGATCTCGGGTAGGGGGTCCCGAACTGTGCGTCTAAGGCAGATGGTAACAGGAGGCAGGGAACATGATGTTTTACCCAGGTTCGGGCCCTCTTGATGGAGGTAAAACCCTACGTCCTGCTTGATTTATTCTTGATGATATGAGTATTACAAGAGTTGATCTACCACAAGATCAGAGAGCTAAACCCTAGAAGCTAGCCTATGGTATGATTGTATGTTGTCCTACGGACTAAACCCTCCGGTTTATATAGACACCGGAGGGGGCTAGGGTTACACAGAGTCGGTTACAATGGGAGGAGATCTACATATCCGTATTGCCAAGCTTGCCTTCCACGCCAAGGAAAGTCCCATCCGGACACAGGACGAAGTCTTCAATCTTGTATCTTCATAGTCCAACAGTCCGGCCAAAGGTTATAATCCGGCTGTCCGGACACCCCCTAATCCAGGACTCCCTCAGTTAGGTTTACCTTAATACTTCTGTTGTAGTTGCGGATGCTTGCAATGGGGGTTAATCATAAGTGGGATGCTTGTCCAAGTAAGGACAGTACCCAAGCACCGGTCCACCCACATATCAAATTATCAAAGTACCGAACGCGAATCATATGATCGTGATGAAAACTAGCTTGACGATAATTCTCATGTGTCCTCGGGAGCGCTTTCCTTCATATAAGAGTTTGTCCAGACTTGTCCTTTGCTACAAAAAGGATTGGGCCATCTTGCTGCACCTTATTTACTTTTATTACTTGCTATTCGTTACCAATTACTTTATCACAAAACTATATGTTACCGATAATTTTAGTGCTTGCAGAGAATACCTTGCTGAAAGCCGCTTATCATTTCCTTCTGCTCCTCATTGGGTTCGACGCTCTTACTTATCGAAAGGACTATGATAGACCCCCTATACTTGTGGGTCATCAGTACGATGGTGTATGATGTGTTTCAGTTTCCCAACTTCGAGGCAGCGGTGGCGGGGGGGGGGGGGGTCGTCCCGTGCATGTGCTCAAACTTTATTTTGTCTAGCATGGGACACATCTATATATATATACATCTATATCTATACACCTATATAGTGTGCGAATAACTTTGAAAGTTGGACGTTGGATGAAGCCAATCCGATGGTACAGAGATGGCAAATCCGAGCACTACAAGTCGTTGGATATCATCTACATTCCACCAGATTCTGCCACATGTACAATTTAGAAGACTCCATGGTTGAACTTAAGCATAATGCACAAACCTCAAAACACAAGCACTTCTCCTTTGGTCTCTAGAATCTTTCATATCTTAATTGCCCAAACTTTTTTTCTAAATGAATTGTCTCTTTCTGTTTTTAACTTTACAATGCATAATTCCATGAATCTTAAAATAGATTTTTTTATAAAACTAATTGATTTTGGATGAGACGAACTAGAAGAATTAAACGAACATCTACATCATGCATATATGACTCAAAGCTTGCATGCTATAGTGTGGTATTTATTCATAATTTGGTTACCAAATCCCATCCATGCAATGCATGTGTACCTTACTAGTATCAATAGGAAACCATTATGGTTAAACCCTTCTCGTTGTTGGGTCAAAGGAATAGATTGTGTGGGGCCCCCTAATTGTCAATAAAGGATAGTATATATACCTCGGGGAGCGCACAGATATGTGCCGTGTCTATAAGTCGCACAAGGGAGACATGCTCGAGAAGAACACCCTGCCCCCTATACCCTGCATGCAACCTGAAAAAGGTTTATATAATCACCATGACAGGTCAAGTCAATCATTCATTAATTTTTTAGAGGAAAAATAACCCATAAAAACAAAGTAGGTTTATATAATCGCCATGACAGGTCCACTCAATCATTCTTTATTTTTTAGAGCAAAAAATAACCCATAAAAACATAGTCCACTATAGAGATATATATATCTATAGTGATCATGCCATGACATTTAAATGAAGTTTAAGATATGTAACTTCCCAACGGGTCACCCATACTTGGACTACTCCAGCCCGATCATGCTTAACTTCTGCGTTCTATTCGACTAGGCTAGCGGATGGGAAGCCGGCCCTTGCTGATAAGAATTGCCTCCTTGCCTTTAAGGCGTTTCATGCTGGTCACCCTGTGGGACCTACTCCCTCCTATCACACATATTTGTGCTTTTAGAAACTGTGTGGGATATTTTACATGGTCGTGTGTCACCGCTAGCCTTCAATGAGCACTGACACTGATAGAGGGAAAACGGTGGGAGAAGAGGCGGGAAATCAATGAGAAGAATGGCGAGAAATGGTAGCCTGTTTTGAATGAAAACCTAGTAGAGAAGGAAGCGTGTGCTACACGACGCATGCGCACAATGCTTACCCATGTACTGCATGTGCTGTCGAAAGGGCTCAGGGTTGCCATTCGATCTGGGAGCAACCAACGGTGCACACGTACGATCCGTGGGTTTGGGTTCTGGCCAATCAGAACGCACGACTCAGATCGTGCGCGCAGCAGGGGGGATAATACCATATGGAAACCAACATTCAGTGGAAACCGGTGAAAACCATGAGAAAAAGATGTTTTGACATTTCAAAAAATTTTGAAAAAAATGCGGGAGTTAAGAGGATGATGTTTTATTGCCACACAAAAATTCAAGTTAAAACACGTTACCAGATGTGAGCTATGAAAAAGACAAAATCAGCATTGAATAGTGCCGAATAGTAATGTCACTATTCAGGGTTGAATTTGTCTTTTTCATAGCTCACATCTCGTAATGTTTTTCAACTTGAAATTTTGTGTCGTAATAAAACATCACCTTCTTAACATCCCGCATTTTTTTAGATTTTTATGAAACTTTAAAATATGGTTTCCACAAAGTTTTCATTGAATATCGGCTTTCGTGAGTGAACCATGTGCTATTTGAATATATTTTGTGAGAAGAATCTCGGTTTTTAAATCCTCGTAAATCCAAAACTAAGCCAAAAATCATGAAACCTGGCATGGTGTCATGACATGGCACTTATATGTCGAGGATTTTTTTCGTCCATTGTGGCGCAAGTTTTATTACAAGCCTCTTACAAACCGGAGCTTCTCTCAAAGAAGCCTCATGGTTCCGATAGGGAAACATGTCCCCCTTGTGGGCGAAACGTAATCACTGCCTCTTTTCGCCTTGTATTTTCTTCTACGGCAACATGGAACAACAGGATATCCGTGCTGAAATTTAAACTTATTCAGGGTTCCTTTGGCCTTTTTATACACTAATTAAGTTTCCTAGGTATTTAATGTCCACAATTCAAATCTGAACTACAAATACATGCTCCAGTTCACCAAAATGGCTAGAAAAATTATACAAGTATCCTTCGGTGCATGTTTAGGTCCCATGCCAGGAATGGGAACAAATTACAATCGTACCGGTGTCATGGCTCATCCTCAAACATTTCGAATCTCGGTTTTTAAGTCCCCATAAATCCTAAACTCACCAGAAAGTCATCAAAGGTGGCATGGTGTCACGTCATGGCACATATATGTCATGGTAAAAACAATGTCCAATTTGGGCCAAGCTTTATTACAAACCTCTTACAAAAACCAAAGCTTCTCTCAAAGAAGCCTTGTGGTTCCGATAGGAAAACGTGTTCCCCTTGTGGGCGAAACATAATCACTACCTCTTTTCGCCTTGTATTTTCTTCCACGGGCAACATAGAACAACCTGATATCCATGCTAAAAATTAAACTTATTTAGGGTTCATTTGGCCTTTTTATACACTAATTGAGTTTCCTAGGCATTTAATGTCCATAATTCAAATCTAAACTACAAATACATGCTCTAGTTCACCAAAATTGCTAGAAAAATTATACATGTGTCCTTGGGTGCATGTTTAAGTCTCATGCCAGGAATGGGAATGAATTACAATCGTACCGGTGTCGTGGCTCGTCCTTAAACATTTCGAATCTCGATTTTTAAGTCCCCATAGATCCTAAACTCACCAGAAAGTCATCAAAGGTGGCATGGTGTCACATCATGGCACATATATGTCGTGGTAAAAACATTGCCAATTTGGGCCAAGCTTTATTACAAACCTCTTACAAACCGGAGCCTGTCGCAATAACCCTCGTGGTTTCGATAAGGAAACGTGTCCCCTAGTGGGCCAAACGATAATCACTCCCTCTTCTAGCCTCATATTTTATTCTACACATGACACAGAACAACTGGAGATTCACACTGAACTTTGAAATTATTCAGGATTTGTTTGACCTTTTTTATTCATTGGTTGAGTTTTCTAGGCATTTAATGTTCATAATTCAAATCCGAACTACAAATACATGCTCCAGTGCACCAAAATGGCTAGAAAAAACGTACATGTTTCCTTTGGGTGCATGTTTAGGTCCCATGGAACGAATGGGAACGAATTCAACCGTCTCGCCATCTTGGCTTGGCCACAAACATTGCGAATATCGGTTTTTAAATCCCTATAAATCCAAAACTCACCAGGAAATCATGAAACTTGGCATGGTGTCACTACATGGTACATATAATTGTCCAATTTGGGCAAAGCTATGTTACAAGCCTTTTACAAACTGGAGCATGTCGCAACCCTCGTGGTTCCAGTAGGGAAGCATGCCCCTCTTGTGGGCAAAACCATAATCGCTGCCTCTTCTCGCATTGAACTTTGTTTTCTACAGGCAACATAGAATAACAGGAGTGTCGGGCTAAAATTTGAAACCGTACAGGGTTCGTTTGGTCATTGTATATATATATATTACTAATTACTAAGTTTTCTATGCATTTAATGTAGTTCATAATTCAAATCTGAACTATAACCACATGCTCCAGTGAAGCAAAATGGATGGGAAATCGTACATGTGTCATTGGGTGCATGTTTAGGTCTCATTTAAGTAATGGGAATGAATTACAAACTTGTCGTCGTCTTGAAACATTGATAATCTCAGTTTTTAAATCCTAGTAAATCAAAAAGTCACCCCAAAAACATGAAACTTGGCATGGTTTCATGACATGGCACATATATGCCGTGGTAAAAAAACGTCCAGTTTGAGAAGAGGCGCACACATTAGTAGCCAACGAAGTCCTTTTTGAAACAAAAAGCTGACACATTAATATCGCAAACAGTTGTATTATATTAACCGTGTCGAAATTTAACCATACTCGGTGGCGTGCGTGCAGCTGTTTGATTAGACAAGATGAGCGCGAGAAGTCCGTCGTGCAGGCTCGATGGGACGCGTGCGAGCAGTCCGCGCCGCAGGCTCGACGGGACGCGTGCATCCTGTCCACCTCGCAGGCTCGACGGGACACGTGCGAGCAGAAAGGCCGCCCATGCTCACCGGAAAGCGAGCTCTTTGACCTACATGCACCAGCCGCCGCCCGCCTCGCTCACAACTTCTCGCACACATTTGCTTTGTTCGTGTTTTCAACTCGTATTCCGCCCTAATTTAAATTGCCACATAGGGCAACGGATAATACGACCACAAATAAAATGGCAACAGATAATACGACAACAAATTTACAATGGCGCAGATAATAATTATCTTACATATTCTGGATAATTTAAAATGCCACATGCGGCAAAGCCCAGAAGACACAGGGGCAAGAGAAGAAGGAAATTGCAGACAATGATCTGGGTCGCTACTGTCTCTACTCGTCGATGGATCGTGTAGGGTAACGCAGCAGAAAACAAAAAAATTCCGACCTACGCACCAGCCCAGGACCAATATGGAGACTGCATACATGGTTTGATCTTTTTCGTTAGCGACTCGTAGCGCAGCGGAAGTAGAGTCGATGACGAACGGCGGTGCAGATCCCCGCAGCTAGGATTTACAACCTCCCAACCGCAAGGATGTATATCCTCATCCGCCCTACGGACAGCCCTCCGGGAGGCGCTCGGACAGTCCCTCGGACGGTGTCACGGACAGCCCTTCGGGGGTACCCTCAAAACTCGGACGGTCACTCGGACAGCCCTTCGGGAGGACTCACAGAACTCGGACCGTCACTTGGACAGCCCTTCGGGCAAAAGGATTTAAACTATGACCTCTCTACGGGGTTGCACACATACGGTGTCATCTATCCGGCAGGGCTTCGCCGTCCAGAACTAGTTCCTGCCGGAACCCAGACAGCCTTTCGGCTCTACGAAACTATTTCGCTGGGAGGGAGAGAGAGAGCCAGATCATGCATGGCATTTGTATGAGAGCGAGAGTTTGTATTTAGGCAGCCCCCTCCACCACTATTTATAGGCCAAGCCCAAGGGTGGCTTCTCCAAGAAGCCAAAGGGGATAATACCAAAAGGCCCTCAAGGTGGCTTCTTCAAGACGCCAAGCAAAAAAGCACTTTCACTATTCACGACAACATTTTTCAGCGTCCGTACGAACTGAAAATATTTATGTGGGCTTAGAACATTTCCAGTATCCACTAAAATAATTTTCATCGCGTTTCGAACCAATTTTGGTTTAGTGAATTTTATCTGCGAAAAGAAAACAAGAATGCGTTCTCACTATTCATGAAGACAATATTTCGCGTCCATTAAATCCGAAAATATTTTTGTGGGTCTTAGAATAATTCCAGTACCCACTAAAATGATTTTGGATTCATTCCGAAACAATTTAAGATTAGTGAATTTCATCTGCGAAAAGCAACCAAACCGGTACCGACAGCTCCGGAACAATTCCAGCTTTTATCCCGGAAAATTCCAGAAAGTTTCCAGAATGACTCTGGCACCCTCCAAGAATTATCAGGCATGTGCCGAAACCAATTTGACTTAATAGTATATCCCGAAACAACTTTTTGGTTTCACTGAAACTCATCCGATGACCTCTCTCTGCGGAACTTTTCTGCTGTCGGAAACATTTTGGTGTCCCGAACTTTTTCGGTGATTTTCTCTCAAACTCCTTGTCTAGTATTCAGCAGATAGATGACTGCTACCTCTTGAGCACTGCATTGGTTTTCCCTTGAAGAGGAAAGGGTGATGCAGCAAAGTAGCGTAAGTATTTCCCTCAGTTTTTGAGAGCCAAGGTATCAATCCAATAGGAGGCCACGCACGAGTCCCTCGCACCTACACAAACAAATAAGTCCTCGCAACCAACGCGATAAGGGGTTGTCAATCCCTACACAGTCACTTACGAGAGTGAGATCTGATAGATATGATAAGATAATATTTTTGGTATTTTTATGATAAAGAGAAATAAAATATGCAAAGTAAAATAAATGGCAAAGGAAATAACTAAGTATTGGAAGATTAATATGATGGAAGATAGACCTGGGGGCCATAGGTTTCACTAGTGGCTTCTCTCAAGAGCATAAGTATTTACGGTGGGTGAACAAATTACTGTTGAGCATTTACAGAATTGAGCATAGTTATGAGAATATCTAGGTATGATCATGTATATAGGCATCACGTCCGAAACAAGTAGATCGACTCCTGCCTGCATCTACTACTATTACTCCACACATCGACCGCTATCTAGCATGCATCTAGAGTATTAAGTTCAAGAGAATAGAGTAACACTTTAAGCAAGATGACATGATGTAGAGGGATAAACTCATGTAATATGATATAAACCCCATCTTGTTATCCTCGATGGCAACAATACAATACGTGCCTTGCTGCCCCTACTGTCACTGGGAAAGGACATTGAACCCAAAGCTAAGCACTTCTCCCATTGCAAGAAAGATCAATCTAGTAGGCCAAACCAAACTGATAATTCGAATAGACTTGCAAAGATAACCAATCATACATAAAAGAATTTAGAGAAGATTCAAATATTGTTCATAGATAAACTTGATCATAAACCCACAATTCATTGGTCTCAACAAACACACCACAAAATAAGATTACATCGAATAGATCTCCACAAGAGAGGGGGAGAACTTTGTATTGAGATCCAAAAAGAGAGAAGAAGCCATCTAGCTAATAACTATGGACCCATAGGTCTGAAGTAAACTACTCACACTTCATCGGAGGGGCTATGGTGTTGATGTAGAAGCCCTCCGTGATCGATGCCCCCTCCGGTGGAGCTCCGAAAAAGGCCCCAAGATGGGATCTCGTGGATACAGAAAGTTATAGCAGTGGAATTAGGGTTTTGGCTCCGTATCTGGTAGTTTGGGGGTACGTAGGTATATATAGGAGGAAGGAGTACGTCGATGAAGCAACAGGGGGCCCACGAGGGTGGAGGGCGCGCCTGGGGGGTAGGTGTGCCCCCTACCTCATGCCTTCCTCGTTGATTTCTTGACGTAGGGTCCAAGTCCTCTGGATCATGTTCGTTCCGAAAATCACGTTCCCGAAGGTTTCATTCCGTTTGGACTCCGTTTGATATTCTTTTTCTGCGAAACCCTAAAATAGGCAAAAAAAACAGCAATTCTGGGCTAGACCTCCGGTTAATAGGTTAGTCCCAAAAATAATATAAAAGTGTATAATAAAGCCCAATAATGTCCAAAATAGAATATAATATGGCATGGAACAATCAAAAATTATAGATATGTTGGAGACGTATCAATGACCCTTAAGCGTGTGACCCTATAGGTTCGGTGAAGCATAGACATGACCGGAACACTTTCCGAACAATGATCAACATCGGAGCCGTGGACACCCATATTGACCCCTATACCCACACAAATGAATATTCGAGTGAACCTCCAGTTGGCGTGTGCTATTCCTGTTGCTTCGTGATATGTTACAAATACCCGAGGTGAGACATGTTTGCATCCCCGTGGATCAACAACTTGTCCACTATGCCAGTTACCTCGTTACTGGTATTGTTCTCTTTTCTCGTCCCCGTGTTCCTGCAGCCCCGTGATCAAATCACAAAGTGTCTGGCCAGACGATGATGGATACCGTAACACTGAGAGGGCCTAGAGATATCTCTCCATCGTCGGAGGAGCAAATCCCAATCTTGAGCTATCAAGTTACTTGACATACTTTTCCATAAACCCGTAAGCCGCCGTAATAGCCACCCATTTACGGATGATGTTTAACAAACCCCAAAGTTCATGAAACAAGCATGAAGAAACTCGATACTCTCATGGTCTAAGGAATCATGCAAACGTTAACCATCTCTGTGTTATGTACCATTAACTTGTGACGAGTGAATCTCATAGCATAACATCAATCCGGGTCGATTCAACACAAATGTTCTCTTAACATTGTGCCCTCAAAGTTGTTGGCATAGACATGCCCATGATCAGGAAAATAGAACCATCATGCAACACTTGAGCTAGTCTTAGAGGCCAGACTAAGAATACTTCTTGCCGTTTATTATTCCACACGTGCATATGAGTCATCCTCCGAGCCTCGTGTTATTGCAGACTCGAGAACCATAGCAATTATAGCATGGAACATAAACATAATTATGAACTTGGAGATAAATAATATCATTTATTATTGCCTCTAGGGCATATCTCCTACAGATCGTTGGGCGGCGAAATCCTCCAACTCCTTCTTCAATTCCCCACGACTTTGCCTGAAAGCAGCCACAGATTCCTCCGCCTCCTGCTCGCGCTTGATCCGAAGCTTCCTCAAGCCACCCATCAGTTCCTCGATGATCGCTTTCAGCGTCATCTCCGAGGCACTGCTCTGCTCATGCGGCATCTTCCAGCCGGCGGCCTCCTCCTCCTCCTTCTCGGCGACCAACTTGAGGATCTTCGCATTATCACCCATGATTTGCTCGACGAGGTCGGTCGCCTTGTCAACTGAGGCATCGCTGATCTTGAGCAGCTTCATCAAGTCGTCGACCAGCTCCTGTTGCGTAGAGATGCCAGCGAGAATGTCGTCGTCGCCGGCAAAGGACTTCATGCACGTCGGCTCGTCGCGATGGCCGACGCTGCAAATGCGCTTGTGAGAGCCCTCGCGTGCCCGTGAGAGCTTGTTCGAGGGCTCCTCGGCGCGCTGGGGCATCTCTGCTGCGACTGCGGCTTCACGGCGGGACATCTCTAGTGCTTTCGCGGCCTTGGTCTTTGCTGCCTGGTTATATGTCCACCCTAAACTCCTCCTACAGGTCATGGCGGAATGACTTGATAGAAAAAACCTAGTTTTGTGGGTGATGAGGAGAGGAACTGTGAAGTAATTTTCAAGTGGGTAGTTTTTATAGCCCGGTGCTAAGTGTGAACACATAATAGTTTGATAGGTGTGAATAGATTTGCAATTACTTATTGCGTTGTAATCAGCAATGTGACGAGAAACAAGGTCAAAATTTATTAATGGTAGAAGGTTGACCACGTGGTTGCTCGCCGTTGAGGCGGCTGCGGCGCACTCCACTCTGGTGTCCATCCGCATGCTCTGCTCGCCGTTGAGGCAAAGTTACAATGGCAACGGTTAATAATTCTTAATAATTGTCTTACATATTCAGGATAATTAAAAATGTCAAATGCAGCAAGGCCCAGAACACTCATGACCTACATATGCATACAATTATAATAAACACACATCTTGTTAAGTTGAACCGTTTATGTTGCATTCGCTAATAAAAAACAGTTAGTCCAAGTGAACCGTATGCCCTATATCACACACACCTTGATTTGGCTAACCGTTTATGTTGCACTCCCTAATAGCAAACGGTTTATCAGAGCGAATTGTATGATGTATAACGCACACACATTGATATGGTTGCCCGTTTCTGTTGTTCTGCCTCATCGCAAACAGTTCGAATGGGTTAACCGTGTGCCCTGAATCGCACACGTAACTAAAATATGAACCGTGTTTGATGGCTCCGCCATCGCAAACGTTTTTCACATTTTGACGAGTTTTTACATCCCCGTTTGTGATTAATGCATCACACACAGTTTTGTCAAAGGGTCTCTGATCGTAGTGTCGCGTTAGCATCATCCTGCAGTAGTGCCTACTCCTGCTTGGTGTATTGAAAGTGTGTGGAGCATAAGTACATGGAGCGCTCTCCCCGGTAAGGTGCTAGGAGAAGGCAACTACACCATCAAATGTGCTTGGGGTTTGAATGTGTTTGAACCCTTGTGAAGGTTGCCTTGGCCCTCCTTTTATAGGTCAAGGGGTTACCACAGTGGAAAAAAGGTAATTACACGATGATTAGATAGCATACATAACTCTGCTAGTTAGGACAAAAAGCATTAAATGTGTTGCTAGGTGTCGTGAGGAGGAGAAGCCTCGGCAAGGATATAGCACCGCTTGCCCGGTTAACTCCTATTAGCTTGACACGCCATTTGGACGAGTGTCGATAAAGGTAATCTTCTCTCCAACGTGTTGACACATGCCAGAAAACTCCACCTTGCTGCCTGCGGGCTCAACACCTCACAGATCAACGACTAGCTAGCTGGTGAGACAAAGCGCTGGTAGTTGGCGGGGGTTTGCTAGCCACGGTGCTTGCCGGGCCTTTGCCTTGCTGGCTCGGCCCTGCGGGCAAAGGCCGCCTCTAGTGTTCTCTCCCGATGTTTGTCTTGAACCTTGGTTTTCTTGATGCGCTCCTTGATCTCTCAAAGAACGGCTCCTTTGATTTGGCAATCTTCTTTGAAACTTCGTATAGCGAGGGGTCTGGTACTTGTCTGTGCATAGGTCAGGGTATTATACACCCATGTTTAATACACCGACACCCTTGTACGCGTTGGGTTGCATGGATTTGTTGTTTGTGTGCAGGTGCTGCTAACAAGGTTCTCCTACTAGATTGATAACCCTGGTTCTTAACTAAGGGGAATACTTATCTTTATTGTACTGCATCATCATCCTCTTCGAGGAAATCCCAATGCAGTCACAAGTAGCAGTAGAACATGGAAATTTTGTTGAAAATGATAGATATGGCTATTTTGATCAAAAACATGTTATTGAGTGGAACATGGTAAATAGGAATTGTTGGAGCCCGAGGAGGAGGTGTTGCTGTCGCTCTGAAGGTTTGCTCGATGAGGTGGAGCGCCATCGCGGGGAGGAGGCGTACGACGGGTTGGTGCCTTGCATCAAGTTGTGCGTTCACGTGTTCTCTCGCTGGAGGTACGAATCGAATCCCCGCTTTGTCATGCTTGCTATTTTTGAGGTGATCCATGCATGGTGTCAACAAATGGAAAAATCGTGCTTGCTGATGCAGGGACGTGGCTTGGGTTTTTTGATCCACCAGATTTCTAGATCAATCTAGGGTATGATGTGGCTGAATTTCAGGATCCAATGAGATGGATTTTTTCCAGTCTGTCCACATTTTTTGCTGTTGGAGTAGATGTATCATAGTGTATGGAGAAGTAGGTGTATATTTTTTTTCGTGATTTTTCATGGGTTTTTCTCTGTCTAAACAAGTGTTTTGCCATAGAAGCTAAGCACAATTTGCCACCAAACTAGAAAAATGTAGATATAGTTTACGAATTTGTGATGTGTTTTTGCCACGGCAATTTAACATGTAATGGCATGATAAAATTTGGGACCATGGTCACATGGCAAATGTGAAATTGCTCTTATTTAACAATACGGCAAATTCTAAACATGACAATTTCTGAAAGTTTCTACAACATGTCAAACTTGCCACCCTTCAAATTGTTTGCCACCATTTTCTTCAAACATATATTTTTTATTTCTCTAACATGGCAAACTTAATTTATGGACTATGGCAAGTTTAATTCAAGTACCATGGCAAACTTGTTTTATGGACCATGGCAAGCTTAGTTCAAGTGAAATCATGTGGACATGGTCAATTTTTACACTTGTTTGGTAATGTCCACATGCCAAAAAGGTCATGCTAAGACTAAGCTGGCAAAAATTCTTTTCCTTGGTGTGTCAGTCATGGCACTTTTTTACTTTTATCTGCCATGGCAATTTTATAAATTGGCAATGGAAAATTTACCTTTTGTTGGCACTACAAATGTAACTACACCACCATGGATAAATTCTTCGTTTTTATTTCAATGGAAAAAAATGTAGTTTTCATTTGCCATGGCAATTTACATTCATTATCACGACAAAAGTACCTATATTTCCATGGCAAATTTACCTTTTACATGTCAATTTAATAGCTCATGGCATTTTTTTCCTTTTTTTCATGGGACCAATGTTAATTTTGCCATGGCAATTTTACTTCAAGTACATTGAGCATGTCAAATGAACAAGAAACAAAGTCTACAATCATTGAGTACATTGTACATACCATGAGAAAAAACATGTTAGGCATGGGAAATTCTTCAATTTTACTACCATGGCAAAATGTAGTTTCATTTGCCATGGCAAATTTACATTAATTACCACGACAAAATTAGCTATATATGTCATGGAAAATTTACCTTTTTACATTTTAATTTAATAGATCACACATTTTTTTCTTTTTTGCGGGACTATAATAAAATTGACATGGCAATTTTAGTTCAAGTACACTGAGCATGGGAAATTAAAACACAGTCTACAATTATTGAGTACATTGTGCATACCATGAGGCAAAAATAGTTAGGCATTACAAATTCTTCAATTTTATTGCCATGGCAAATGTAATTTTCATTTGCCATGACAAATGTTGTTTTATTTTGCAATGCCAATTTACTAGCTCATTCCAATTTGTTTGCCTTTCATTGGACCATAGTAAATTTAACATGGCAATTTTTACTCCAAGTACATTGAGCATGGCAAATGAACAAGAAACAAAGTCTACAATGATCGAGTACATTGAGCATACCATGAGGCAAATTTCTTGTGTGGATTTGATCATATGGCAATTTTTTTGGAAAAAGTTTGTCTCGTACATCATAGCAAAATTTGAAGCCGTTTTTTGGAACAGTCACACAACAAATGTATGAATTTTTTATCTTCAAAACATGTTACCTTTTTAAAAACATGGCTATTTTACTTTGTAGTATGGTAATTTTACTTTTATTGCCATGACAATTTTACTTTATTTTTGCCATGTCAATTTTTTACTTTTAAATTTTGGGCATGGAAAACTTACCCTTTTATTGCTATGACTACCTTTATCGCCATGGCAATTGTAACTCCCATGACAAATTTACATTTATGGAGCATGGCAAGTTTACTTTTATTTTGCCATGACAAAAATATGTGACATCAACGGCAATTTTTGCATGTTTCGACAATTCATGGGAATTTTTTGCTTCTATAGACTATGACACATTTACTTTACAAAACATGTCAATTAGTACTAACAGTAGATGGTGCACTTTTGTTTTGTGTTCCACATGATGGCAAATTTTTATCCACACTCTTCATGTATCATAGTAAAAATATCATACAATTTTTTAATTTACATTTCTTGCCACCATATAGAGATGCAAATTGCCTTGAACTTTTTCTTTTGTGCAATTTGCATTAGAAATGATTTTTCTGAACCATTTCGGAATTTTTAGTAGTATCTAGCTTTTCATTCTCTATGTATCACGAATAATTTTATTTTTGGACCATTGCAATTTCTTTCAGAGCATGGAAAAATCTTGCCTTTATTAGTCACAGCCAAAAGTGGGATTTTTTTAGTCACAGTAAAATATGGGTCAAACTGGGCTTTATTTTTCCTTTTTTTCACAGTAAAAAGGCCTGTAGGCCCCCTGGGGAGGGGGTTCGCTCTGGCGCTTCTCGTGGCGAATGGATTCGTTCGATGGATGCCCCTGGTAGCGAACGAATCGTTCACACCTCAAAAAAGGAAGAAAAAAAAGAAACGAACGAATCGTTCGATCTGAGGCTCTCCCATACCGAAGGAAAGAAAAGAAGCGAACGAATCGTTCGATTTGAGGCTCTTTCATACCGAACATCAGTTTAACTAGCACACATGCCCGTGCGTTGCAAACGGGAAAATATATCATGCTTCCAATCCAGTAAGTATGGCTCAAAACTCACAAAGGTCCACATCATCTATTTGAACACGAAACGAAACTCGTATTGCTACTTAATTATCATCTTCTTCGTCTGAATTAAAACTATCATATGTCTACGTCATCATCTATTTCAAAACATATGGCCGCTTATCCTCTTTCCTGCACTTTCATGACCCAAACCAGGGACTCAAAAAATATTTAAGTTATCGAAGAATACAATCGGTCTGGACTCTGGGCCCATTTGTCTCGTTTTGTCTTTGACACATGCATCATGTCTAGAGCCCTTGAACACACGACCATGCATGCTCTAGTTACAATTTTAACACATTTGTGTGAAAAAAATATTTGGCACATCATGTGATGTTCCTTTGTCTCATGTTGTATTTAATTAATGGATTACAGGTAGCCGCCGTTGGTCTTGAGTCGCGAGTAGCCCTGGCCCCTGGACCCCGAGCATGTGGTGCCCGGCATCATGCAGAGAAGCTTGCATCTAGAACCCTCGAGTCGTTAGGTATTTGACACATCATGCAACACACACTAATCTTCTTTTACCAGTTGATTGTTTTCTCCCAGGGTGGCTGGTGGCAATTGAGTTGATAATGTATAAGTAGCGGCAATCGGTTTAACTGAGCGAGGTTGGACTATTGACAAAAGAAGACACATCATTTAATGTTTAGCTAATAATAATATATAAATCCCGAGGCACAATGTGGAGTCGTGCATAGAAGGGGGAGGCGGAACGGGACAAATTGTTTTTTTTTGCTTTTTTACCAGGCATGGAGAAAAAGAAATTGTCTATCTCTACTCCTAATGACTGAGTTGGTAGGATTGCGTCCACGGTTTATTTTCGTCAGGTTTATTTTCGTCTGGTTTATTTTTGTTTGGTTTAATTTGGTCTCTCCTTCCATCATCATATCCTCACGTTGATTTTTTTCACTCTCCCAATAAAAATTTTCTTAACATTTACAAACTTTCCCAATAAAAACTTTCTTAACATTTACAAACTTTCCTAACCAGACACCGTCACAAACGAGCAGGTACAAAAATCACATTACAAACATTAAAACCCTATTTTCATGAAAATCAATTCAAAATCCTAACTTTCCTAACGCATCGATTCTTACCTTTCCTATGTACCTCATTGGTGCCCCATCGATGCCCCCTCCCACCAAATGTAAGTTCTTTCATCCCCTCGCACGATCCCCTCGAACCACCGTCAAAGTAAGGAAACACCCAGCGCCTTTGTTCCAAATCATGCCATTTTAGTCAACGCCAAGCTGCTCATGGCCGGGGACGCCGTCGTCTTCATGCGCCGCGCCGACGGGGAGCTGCTCGCCGGGATCCGCCGCGCGCCCAGGTACCCCGCCGTCTCCCAGCAGGCGTCCGAGGGCGCCGAGCGCCGGCCACGCAACGCGCGCGCGGGTCCCGCCCGAGGAGGTGGACGAGGCCGTGCGGCTCGCGGCAGAGGGCACGCTCTTCACCGTCACCTACTACCCGCGCCAGGGCGCCGGGGAGTTCGTCGTGCCCAAGCGGGAGGTGGAGGACGCGCTGATCGGCGCCCGGGCACCCGGCGTGCAGGTGCGCATGAAGTTCCTCGACGCCGAGGAGCGCCGCTCCGAGTGGAACAACGGCGCCGTCAAGGCCGTCGAGTCGTCGACCCCTCCATCTGGCGCATGCTCGAGGTACTCCTAATGACTGAGTTGGTAGGATTGCGTCCACGGTTTATTTTCGTCAGGTTTATTTTCATCTGGTTTATTTTTGTTTGGTTTAATTTGGTCTCTCCTTCCATCATCATATCCTCACGTTGATTTTTTTCACTCTTCCAATAAAAACTTTCTTAACATTTACAAACTTTCCCAATAAAAACTTTCTTAACATTTACAAACTTTCCTAACCAGACACCGTCACAAACGGGCAGGTACAAAAATCACATTACAAACATTAAAACCCTATTTTCATGAAAATCAATTCAAAATCCTAACTTTCCTAACGCATCGATTCTTACCTTTCCTATGTACCTCATTGGTGCCCCATCGATGCCCCCTCCCACCAAATGTAAGTTCTTTCATCCCCTCGCACGATCCCCTCGAACCACCGTCAAAGTAAGGAAACACCCAGCGCCTTTGTTCCAAATCATGCCATTTTAGTCAACGCCAAGCTGCTCATGGCCGGGGACGCCGTCGTCTTCATGCGCCGCGCCGACGGGGAGCTGCTCGCCGGGATCCGCCGCGCGCCCAGGTACCCCGCCGTCTCCCAGCAGGCGTCCGAGGGCGCCGAGCGCCGGCCACGCAACGCGCGCGCGGGTCCCGCCCGAGGAGGTGGACGAGGCCGTGCGGCTCGCGGCAGAGGGCACGCTCTTCACCGTCACCTACTACCCGCGCCAGGGCGCCGGGGAGTTCGTCGTGCCCAAGCGGGAGGTGGAGGACGCGCTGATCGGCGCCCGGGCACCCGGCGTGCAGGTGCGCATGAAGTTCCTCGACGCCGAGGAGCGCCGCTCCGAGTGGAACAACGGCGCCGTCAAGGCCGTCGAGTCGTCGACCCCTCCATCTGGCGCATGCTCGAGGTACTCCTAATGACTGAGTTGGTAGGATTGCGTCCACGGTTTATTTTCGTCAGGTTTATTTTCATCTGGTTTATTTTTGTTTGGTTTAATTTGGTCTCTCCTTCCATCATCATATCCTCACGTTGATTTTTTTCACTCTTCCAATAAAAACTTTCTTAACATTTACAAACTTTCCCAATAAAAACTTTCTTAACATTTACAAACTTTCCTAACCAGACACCGTCACAAACGGGCAGGTACAAAAATCACATTACAAACATTAAAACCCTATTTTCATGAAAATCAATTCAAAATCCTAACTTTCCTAACGCATCGATTCTTACCTTTCCTATGTACCTCATTGGTGCCCCATCGATGCCCCCTCCCACCAAATGTAAGTTCTTTCATCCCCTCGCACGATCCCCTCGAACCACCGTCAAAGTAAGGAAACACCCAGCGCCTTTGTTCCAAATCATGCCATTTTAGTCAACGCCAAGCTGCTCATGGCCGGGGACGCCGTCGTCTTCATGCGTCGCGCCGACGGGGAGCTGCTCGCCGGGATCCGCCGCGCGCCCAGGTACCCCGCCGTCTCCCAGCAGGCGTCCGAGGGCGCCGAGCGCCGGCCACGCAACGCGCACGGGGGTCCCGCCCGAGGAGGTGGACGAGGCCGTGCGGCTCGCGGCAGAGGGCACGCTCTTCACCGTCACCTACTACCCGCGCCAGGGCACCGGGGAGTTCGTCGTGCCCAAGCAGGAGGTGGAGGACGCGCTGATCGGCGCCTGGGCACCCGGCGTGCAGGTGCGCATGAAGTTCCTCGACGCCGAGGAGCACCGCTCCGAGTGGAACAACGGCGCCGTCAAGGCCGTCGAGTCGTCGACCCCTCCATCTGGCGCATGCTCGAGGTACATCTTGCGTCCATACATCCATCTCTCCAGTCAATCCATCCGATCATTGCGATAATTGTCTGGTTGATCGATGGAGTCCACCTCTGTTTGGTTCAGGCATGCTTGCTTCAATTTGTTTGCTCTGCCATTCAGTATGGAGTAGCCCTAGATGTTCACCATGCTAGCGACTCGCCCGTCAAACCGCAGAGATCCCTCGCATGGAGTAGCCCTAGATGTTCTAGGCCACCACCGCCAATCCGGCGAGCCTACGCTGCGACCGTTCATGGCGCCTGGGGGCAATGAACTGGCATTGCGGTCATGGAGGGGAGGCTCAGGAGCAGGGCGACGCTGGCTGGTAGAGGAATTCGAAGGAGCCAGGCCGCCCTGGCGATCACCTTGACTGCTGCGTCGTGCACCAACTAACGGCAGTGTCCGCGGTGGTGAAGAAGCATACACGGCGAGGCTAATATAAGGTATACCTTGGAGGACGCAACCCCCTGTCGTCAACACGTCATGGCCTGAATCGCCTGGAGGCCGCAACCCCTGCCTGTGCTCCAGATTCACAGTGTGTCCTGACGAACGAGGCGGCAATCTCTGAATTGAATAATTGATCGTTCATCCCGTTCTACCGCTGATTCGCTCGGCGCCACCTCTGTGGTACTCTTGACTGCTTTCACATATCCCCACAAGGTATAGTACGTGGTATCCCACCCCATGTCATGTAATTGCATTCTGAAGCAATTAGTACATAGGAGTCAACCCATAGGACAAGGAGGACCCGGTTATAGATTTTTTTAAGGGAGGGTGTGCCGTGTACGGGAGCATATCTGTTAGTTTGTATCCTATGTTTAACAATTTCGGAAATTTTTGTAGTATAAAAATCTCAATAGTGAGAATACATTGCTGAACGTGATGTGATGTATATGATTTAGTTTATCATTAGTTGTTCTCCTTGCCACTACCCACTAAATTTCAGATCTGCCTTCAACTTCTAATGGTAAATATTCAATTAATTTTAGTCGGCTCAAAAGGCTTCAAGCTTCTTTGTCCATTATTTCCTGTTCAACTTTAAGAAACCTTTCAGTTTGTTTTGTTTCACTTACTTTACTATTCCTTCTTGATAAACTCACCAGGTACTGTATATATCTCTCCCTGGTCACAGTGGGATGGCTAATAATTTCATGCACAACACCACAATAGCAGATATTCGGAGATTTGGAATTGTTTTGCTGTTTTCTTTCTATGAAAGATAAGCATGAATGCAGCGATGGCAAACCTAAACATCGTTGCCAATTTTCTCTTTCACAGAATAGGATGAATGTCACGGCAACAGCTGCAAACTCCAAGAATGTTATTGTCATGGGGGGCACCAGTTTCAATTGTGTCTTCTTGCAAGCTCCTTGTCAATGAGAGGCACAAGGTCAGTCTGTACTCTGTAGATACATTTGTGATGCAGTGATTCTTCTCTTATGCTAACTAATACATTGATTATGTCATATGATTCTCTAGGAGCGCTAAGAAATTATATGTTTTCTTAAGGGTCACATCACACGAGGAAACTCTCACCCACAGCCATGAAATTTCCAATTGAATCAAATGCAAATTATACATAGTGCTCTTCCAAGCCACAGTTCAACCCCCACTTCTTGCCACTCGCCTTCAGCCCCAGCAAGACGATTAAATATTTTACCTCAATCCATATATCAGATCTCGTGCTCAAGAAGACGATGGTGAAGAGCATGATAATGATCCAAATGTATGTTAACAATTGGTCCAGTTTAGAAATCTAAACAGGAAAGCTGAGGGGCCATTTAGTTTATACCCAGGCCCACCTCGCCAGAGATGGTGCGTGCAGATATTTTGGCGAACGATTCCCCTGCCCCTGTTTGGCCTGTCCGTGGATGCAGAATGAAAGCAGCGACCAGTTTTTTTTGGCATGACTCCTATAATTGGGTTTCAATCCAAACAGTACCCAGTCAATGCCGAACTTCTTACTCAATATGACTCCTCAGGTTTCATTTGTTGGGAAGGCAGACAGAAACAACGATAACTAATATTTTTTCTTTTCACTCACAATAATATTGTCATCAGATACAATTGCTATCAGGTTAGTGTTTTGTGAGCTTTCATCATGTCCCTTTATGGAACTTTTAAATGTTGATTATCATTTATCACTGCTGCTACTTTATGCAGAGTATTGATGTTTGTACTGAAGGAAGTCCAAAAGTCTTATCGATGCAGGCAAGACACTTGATATGACAAATTTCAAGTGGAAACGAACAAATATTATGCTTGTTCATCGCTTGATGTCTACCCTGACTATTCTTTCATTTGAAACTCGCTAATAACAAGTTTTTACTCTGCTGTTAAAACTGATGTTGCTAATTCGGTTCATAAAATTATTGTCGTTATAATTTGGCGATATAATACTTTGTCATAAGCCAATATAAAATTATGAAGCATTGCTATAACTTCCAACGTGGTGCTAGAGCATTATATATGAATGTACTTAGTTAAAGGCCATCCAAAGATACACATTTGCAAGGAAACTGCACAATGTCAATACGAACATGAAAGATAATTGGATAAATAACTTTGAAATCTGATCTTTTTCTGATGATAACACAACTTACGCTGATTTCCATAATGAACAGAGAATAGAAAAAGTGTTGTTGCGGCCATGACTTGAATAACAAACCAAATTCACAAGGTCGGTACTGGACTATTGGTAATATATATTCTTTTGGCAGGGATTTAGAAATACTTCACATCTCTTTTTAGTGGATTTTGTGATAGGAGTGAGAGTTGAGAGTGAGCGGGTTGGAGGCTGTGGTTGATTTGTTCAGTTACGAATGTGAGCGGAATATTTTCCCTACTTAAGAAAAAGTGGCAAATTGGATAAGGCAGTCATATTTTTTTGATCAGGTCATACAATATATTTTTTAGGATAGAAGGGTAAATGCATTAGTTTGTTGTTTTAATAGTTAATAACAGACGCGGTGGCGTATTAGTTGCATCCCCAACAACAGCCATCATATTTTTGTTTTGTGGTAATGCATGACATTCAACTGTATGTTACAACATGGCAATGCCTCATGAGACATCGAATTTGCCTTCTTTGCTTGGGGTCGTCATGGGCGGCGCACGCCTCCTCCGCCTTGATGGTCGTGGCGGATCGGCACGAACACGGGAGGAGGGGATCATGGCGGAGAGCAAGCGGTTGGTGGGGGCACTCCTCCTTGGTGGTCCGTGGGGAAGTATGGTATGAAGGGAAGAGGGCGCCAGGACGAAAGTGAGGTGAGTCTCATCCGGTTATAAAGTAGAGGGCTCCAGCGAGAAATATTAGGCTATGGTGGGAAACTGAGCTGGAAGGAGAGAGGGTCCGACATGAGGGAAGGGTGCCTCATGGTGTGGGGTTTTGTGTTGTGTTGGGACCGCGTGTTGGAAATAACATGGCGGATAGTTCGGACAACGACATTGCTCCCCATATATGAGATGGATTTGGGGCAGCCTGTACTAAACCCGGGCAAACGTCGGGCCGAGCCGGGTTTCGGGCCGGGCTTGTAAAAGCCCGACCTTCATTTCTCAAGCCCGAGCCCAGCCCGAAGCCTAAAATACTCCCTGTTTTCAAGCCCGAGCCCGGCCCAAAATCAAGCCCGAAGCCCGAAAGCCAGGCCCGAATGCTGTTTTTTAGTACGCGCACGTGCAAGCCCGGCCCGAAGCCCGAAAGCCCGGCCTGAAATACAGAAAAATTGAAGCTCGAGCCCGGCCCGAATTATCTTTCGGGCTGCAAAACAAAGCCCGAGCCTGGCCTGAATGTCAAGCCCGACCTGGCCCGGCCCGGGTCGTCGGGCCGGGCTGCCCATGTCCGGGTTTAGCCCGGACTGTCCAGTCGGTTGAGTTTTGAGACCGTTGGGCGCCCATTTGAAGTCCGAACATGCCCGGACGTACGAGGAAGAAATGAGCTTCGACCATAGAGGTGACCTTAATCATTTATTTGATTCATTTATATACATTATAGCCCGTAGCAACGCACGGGCATTCTACTAGTTAGGGATAAAGAATTGCAGTGAGACTATTAAATAATGTACCCTATTTCATAGCACTGTTGAATGCTAGCTGAGTTGGTCTGCTGTTTTGAACGCGGTGAGTTTTTACGTTGCTTGCATCCTCCGATGCGATAGAAAACTGCATAGCATGTCGCATAATAGCGCAACTATATTTTTCGCTTCTCGCTGCAGCAGCCCAGCTCGGCCCGTGATGGAAAAAAGGAGCTATGGCCCAGACATAAAAACTCAATAATAACACAGCGAAACGTTTTTAAAATTCCAGGACAGACGGAATTTTAGTACCATCTCAGATAGTAAAAATCATCTAAATTGGACGAAACCAGAAAAAAAACATTTAAACGGGACGAAACACAGCAAAATCAAATCAAGAATACTTATTCCTTTTAATAGTAGGTATAGATAGATATAAAATATAGATATAGATATCGCCGTCCAAAAATCAATCCTTTTTAATATATAATAGGGAATAAAGTTTTTAACTCGTGATTGAGAAGCCGATTTTCCCGGAAACCAGAAAGAGCAAGAGCAAACCGAGCGGACTCCTCGGTTGGCAAGTCTATGAGCAAAGCCCAACAAGGGCGAAGACCACTGTTGTGACTTGCCATTCTCTTTCTCTTTCTTCCCCCTTTCCCCACTCGACGCACCCTCGCCGTCAAGTCTAGGGTTTAGCGGAGCCTGCAGTCGTCTCCCGGCACCACCCGAGCCGCCCATGGACGTCGACTCCGAACCGTCCGCCGAGAGCAAGCCCACCCAGATGGACCTCGAGGACCAGGCAAGCCGCCGCCGCCGCCGAACTTATTCTCTCGGGGATTTTTCTTTCTTTTTTGGGGTTTTGAATGCGATTTTCCGTGCGCAGGCGGACGCGAAGGGGAAGGCCGATGCCGCGGAGGAGGAGAAAGGAAAGGGGAAGGGGAAGGGCGACGAACTCGCGGACTCCATCGGGAGTCTATCTATCGGCCCGGGGCGCGCCAACTTCAAGAAGAAGCCGGTGATCATCCTCGTCATCGGCATGGCCGGTGCGTCGATTTCGTTTGCCCTATTCAGTTGTCATTTTAGCAGGACGGATGGCCGACCGAACCGGTGATATGTCGAGCTTTTATTGAGAAGATTTTGGGGAAGCTTACTCTGTTTTGGCCTACAATGTAGGGACGGGGAAGACCACCTTCATGCACCGTTTGGTGTGTCATATGCAGGCATCAGCGAACATGAGGGGTTATGTGCTCAACCTTGACCCTGCGGTGATGACACTGCCATTCGGAGCCAACATTGATATCCGCGATACCGTGCGCTACAAGGAGGTGATGAAAGAGTACGGACTTGGTCCCAATGGTGGCATTCTTACCTCACTCAACCTGTTCTCAACCAAGTTTGATGAGGTACTAATCTTATATGCATCAAGAATGTTTAGAATGGTAATGTGCACTATTTATGTACTCTGTTAGGCTATAAAATTCAAGGTAGTACAAACTTAGAACCACGCCGTCAAGCCGGGTTGTTTCATTTTTTTTGTGGGTAATTGATTCATGTAATTTTTCCATCATTCAATGTAAACTGTTGCATGAATTGTGCTTAATGAATAGTATAATGTAGAGTTCATAGAAATTTATTTGATTCTGCTCTGAATAGTGACAACTTTTTGTGAAATTGTATTCTACATTTATGGCATGTGAGACATCTTTTCCCACTCTATTATTGTGCCATTCAGCTAATATATGTCTAATATTCATCCTTACAGGTTATATCTGTTATTGAAAAGCGAGCAGACCAGCTGGATTATGTGCTGGTGGACACCCCAGGGCAGATTGAAATCTTTACTTGGTCGGCTTCAGGAGCTATCATAACCGAAGCTTTTGCATCAACATTTCCAACAGTTGTTGCATATGTGGTTGACACCCCCAGGTCGACAAGCCCTGTGACCTTTATGAGCAACATGATGTATGCATGCAGTATCCTCTACAAGACCCGTTTGCCTCTGGTGCTGACATTTAATAAAGTTGATGTAGCCAAGCACGAGTTTGCTCTTGAGGTAAGTACACCCTTGTGATGATTTCTGTTTCACTGTTCTTGATTATGTACACTAGTATTGCATTTAGCTACTATCATGTATTCACGTTGTGTGTAACATTTGATTATGCGCACTGGTTCTCCCTTTGGTATTCTTTTGTTGTCAATATGTAACATTTGAGCTGCCATGCTGAGCCGTATGATTTAGGTTTATTGAACATTTATTGAGCATAGATGGCGGGAGTACTTCGACGAGCTGTTCAATGGGGAGAATGAGAGTTCTACCATTGAACTGAATGACTCCTTTGATGAGACCAGCATGCGTTTTGTGCGGCGCATCCAGGAGTCTGAGGTGAAGGAGGCTTTAAAAAGGATGAAAGGAGGCAAGGCGATGGGCCCTGATTGTATCCCCATTGAGGTGTGGAAAGGTCTCGGGGACATAGCGATAGTATGGCTAACCAAGCTTTTCAACCTCATTTTTCGGGCAAACAAGATGCCAGAAGAATGGAGACGGAGTATATTAGTACCAATCTTCAAGAACAAGGGAGATGTTCAGAGTTGTACTAATTACCGTGGAATTAAGCTGATGAGCCATACAATGAAGCTATGGGAGAGAGTCATTGAGCACCGCTTAAGAAGAATGACAAGCGTGACCAAAAATCAGTTTGGTTTCATGCCTGGGAGGTCGACCATGGAAGCCATTTTGTTGGTACGACAACTTATGGAGAGATATAGGGAGCATAAGAAGGTCTTGCATATGGTGTTCATTGACTTGGAGAAGGCCTATGATAAGATACCGCGGAATGTCATGTGGTGGGCCTTGGAGAAACACAAAGTCCCAGCAAAGTACATTACCCTCATCAAGGACATGTACAATAATGTTGTGACAAGTGTTCGAACAAGTGATGTCGACACCGATGACTTCCCGATTAAGATAGGACTGCATCAGGGGTCAGCTTTGAGCCCTTATCTTTTTGCATTGGTGATGGATGAGGTCACAAGGGGTATACAAGGAGATATCCCATGGTGTATGCTCTTTGCGGATGATGTGGTGCTAGTTGACGATAGTCGGACGGGGGTAAATAGGAAGTTAGAGTTATGGAGACAAACCTTGGAATCGAAAAGGTTTAGGCTTAGTAGAACTAAAACCGAGTACATGATGTGCGGTTTCAGTACTACTAGCTGTGAGGAGGAGGAGGTTAGCCTTGATGGCCAGGTGGTACCTCGGAAGGACACCTTTCGGTATTTGGGGTCAATGTTGCAGGGGGATGGGGGTATTGATGAAGATGTGAACCATCGAATCAAAGCCGGATGGATGAAGTGGCGCCAAGCTTCTGGCATTCTCTGTGACAAGAGAGTGCCACAAAAGCTAAAAGGCAAGTTCTACAGGACGGCGGTTCGACCCGCAATGTTGTATGGCGCGGAGTGTTGGCCGACTAAAAGGCGACATGTTCAACAGTTAGGTGTGGCGGAGATGCGTATGTTGAGATGGATGTGTGGCCACACGAGGAAGGATCGAGTCCGGAATGATGATATACGAGATAGAGTTGGGGTAGCACCAATTGAGGAGAAGCTTGTCCAACATCGTTTGAGATGGTTTGGGCATATTCAGCGCAGGCCTCCAGAAGCTCCAGTGCATAGCGGACGGCTAAAGCGTGCGGAGAATGTCAAGAGAGGGCGGGGTCGACCGATTTTGACATGGGAGGAGTCCGTTAAGAGAGACCTGAAGGATTGGAGTATCGACAAAGAGCTAGCTATGGACAGGGGCGCGTGGAAGCTTGCTATCCATGTGCCAGAGCCATGAGTTGGTTGCGAGATCTTATGGGTTTCACCTCTAGCCTACCCCAACTTGCTTGGGACTAAAGGCTTTGTTGTTGTTGTTGTTTGTTTGTTGTTGAACATTTATATTAATCAACAATACACTAACAGAGTTTTTCTCCATGATGTTTCTTCAATTTAGTTCTTGGTTTCCTTTCCTTTTCTTCAAATTTTGGTAACTTGGCCTTCATTTATGTGCTGGACCAGTGGATGCAAGATTTTGAAGCATTTCAGACAGCTTTGGATTCCGACTCATCGTACTCATCTTCATTTACCCGGAGTCTCTCTCTTGTGTTGGACGAATTCTACAACAACCTACGCTCTGTTGGAGTATCGGCGGTATCTGGCACTGGAATTGATGCATTTTTTGAAGCTATAGAAGCAAGCGCTAATGAATACATGGAGACCTACAGGTCTGTCCCTTATCATATAGTCCTACAATTGCTGAATGAATTGTTGATACTAAAAACTAACTTATTAGTTGCTATCATCTAACAATTTTATCAGGGCTGATCTTGACAAGAGGATTGCTGAAAAGGAGAGACTAGAAGCTGAGCGTAGGAATGAGAACATGGAAAGATTGAGGAGAGATATGGAGAAGTCCAAAGGACAAACTGTGGTGCTCAGCACTGGTTTGAAGGACAAAACTCCTGCCTCAGAGATGATGGGGGATGCTGATGAGGAGGAAGAAGAGGAGGCGTTGGAGGATTTCAGGATCTCCGAGGATGATGATGATGAAGATGAAGGAGAAGATGATGAAGTGACTCATTTTGGCTTTTAAGGTATTCTAGCACTGGTATTCTAGCACTTCTCTGTTTGCTCTGAAGGTGTTCTCGTTAGTTGAATATCTATTACTGTCAGGATAATGGGCATTCATCTTAACATGCATTGTTGATTCCGGCAATTAATGTGACATAACCATGAATTTTTTGGGGGCGCGTGTAAAGGTATATGCTGTTTTCTCAAGGGATATAGAATATTTAATATACAGATTCACACTCCGTGTGTAGTTATATTTTGTAAGATTGAAATCTGCATGAGGGTGGCATTGCATTGCTGTTATATTACCGGATTGAGATGGTTTTATTGTTGATAAGATCAGTAGATCACCAACTCGAGCTATTAGTTTTCCTGTCAATGTAAAGGTTTGTTGATTCCATTCTCATCGTATTAAGCTTGTCTTGACAGGTTGATTGAGTTGAACAGGGCATTTACTGGAGGGTGTTCAGGAGGACCCGGTCGGGAGTGGTGTTTGTTTCGAGGTTATTACAGTGGAAATGAAATGCCATCGATATCACTAGGTGGATCACTGCCGTTAGTCTGTAAATCAACTCGCACTTTACCAAACTCGCTGCAATCTCATGATGAACTGAACTGTATTCACTGGCTACGCTGTACGAATTGTTTCCTTGACTTGTTCTGCACACTTTTGAAAACTGCTGGGGCGGTAATTCGGTTACTTGCTTAGGCAAAGCCTCGGTTGGATTCCAAGAAGTTTAGCAATGCCCGGGCTTACTTTTTTTACATTTAAAAATACAGTATTTTATTATCTACAGCAATAGTGGTTACGTCATCCACCAAAACTTTAACAATAAAACCTGGGGTCTCATCAAACCGACAATACTACTGAAGGAAAATGTTTAAAAACAACCGGATGATCCCACTCGATTGTAAGCCCCCTCGAGCGAACGACACTGGCCCACCCACCGCTTTCTCCTCGTAGTGTTATCTTTACGGGAAAGCTCCTGTCCACAAGTTTTTCTTCTCACAGGCCTTCTTCTTCCTCAGGTGGTGCTACCTCTCCCGACCACCGTCACCCGTTGCCGTATAGCCCGCCCCAACACTGTTACTGCCCTGCTACCTCTCCAAAAAAGCAACATCCATGGAGATCAGCTAGGCGAGCACGGTGTGCTGCAATTGATCAGCGCCTACGACCGTGGCTGCCGACGCTACGACGGAGCATTGCGCGCGCCCGTCGCTGCTGCATTGGTGCATCGTCGGCACTGTGATGATGACTGCGACGACCATGGCGGTTGCAACTCCAGTGCTGCACTGGAGCTTCGCCGGTGCCGAGACGACGACCGCGACAGGCCGGCCATGGCGTTGCAACTCCGACGCTGCAATGGAGCTTCGCCGAGCTGCTGCCCTCACCCTGTAGGTTTTGCCGTACCGGCGCTACGATGGAGCTTCGCCAGTGCTGCGACGACAGCAGGCGATGTTGCAATGAAGCTTCGCCGGAGCTCCAATGAAGCTTCACTGGTGCGTCAATGAAGCTTCGCCAGAGCTCATCAGCGATGCATCCAAGTTTCTTCGCCACGCTCGGTGTTGCTATGGAGCAGCACCCGGTGGCTTCGATGGTGTGATGCAGCGGTTGCCGACGACTCTTGGAGCTGCGATGCAGCAGTTGCCGGCGGCTCCAGTGACGCGAGGTCGCCGACGCAAGGTCGCCGACGCAAGGTACCAGGGGGGTGCTGTCCTGCTTTGCATCAGGCGGCGTTGCTCTGTATCAGAATCAGATGGATGGGGATTAGAGAAGAAAGACCAAGCCTGTGATGACTCGATCAAACGGCCATCAATACAGGATCGAACGGCTGGCTGGGTGGATGATTTCTCTAGGAAATCATCCGCCTGATTTGTAGCAGGCGCCTACTGCTGAATCCCCCCTTGGCCAGGCCAGCTGCCATGTTTGCTTCGTGCGCGGGCAATGTCCAAAGATGATCTTACAAATTCAATCGTCATCTGGTAACAGTTCTCATACTGTAGCTATTCCGTAGGATCACCCCCGATGCTGCAAGACTTCGGCTCGGCAGGTTAGGACAAAGCAAGGCAGTCCATGCATTTAAAATTTAAGTGCATGCTTAGCGAGATTGTGAGATTCGACATTCAAGGTCCTAAACTCATGACTAAAAAAGGCATGAATTAAACAAACCAGCTCCATTTATGATTTCATGTATCATTGCTCCATACGACGCCGCGCTCCCTTCTTTAGTCGCTTCAATTGCTTTTTTGCGGCCCGATGCCACATCTATATTAGTGATGTATAAGTCCTCAGCCAGTGCTTTGTGCTTCTCTGATCGCCAATGTTTCAAGCATAGTAGCATTGTTGATATGATTATTCACCACTACGGACGCCCCTTGGTAAACTCTCGTCTGATTTCTGCACACAACCGCTATGATTCCTCTTCCTCCTGCCCGAAGAACCGCCACATCAACATTTATTTTGGCGTGTCCATCCCTCGAGGTTAGCCAGTGCCTCGGTTTATGCAGAACTCTAATCTCATCCAGAAGTTGTTGATGGATGAGTGTATCGCAAACGGAGTATGGAAGATGTCCTCCTCGTGGATTACCTTTCATCTTGTAGCCCATATCACCCATATGGTTACAATCATTCAAGTATAATCATTGTGACACCCTCGATTCAATCGTATATTAATCATACACACAAAACTGTACGCTCAAGATCAATGACTCACGAAAAGATATCACAACACAACTCTAGACACAAATTAAAATAATACAAGCTTTATATTACATGTCAGAGGCCTCGAGGGCTCGAATTCACAAGAGTCAGCGGAAGCAACAATATCTGAGTATAGACATAAGTTAAACAAGTTCTGCCTTAAAAAGGCTAGCACAAACATTAACGATCGAAAAGGCAAGGCCTCTTGCCTGGGAGCTTCCTAAACTACTCCTGGTCGTCGGCGACCTCCACGTAGCAGTAGGCACCCTCGGTATAGTAGTAGTAGTAGTCATCGAAGCTGGCGCCTGGCTTCTGGGCTCCACCATCTGGTTGCAGCATCCGAGAAGAATGGAAAGAGGTGGAAAAAGGGGAGCAAAGCAACCGTGAGTACTCATCCAAAGTACTCGCAAGTAAGGATCTTCACTACATATGCATCGGTATCAATGAAATGGGTAGTATCTGTGGACTGAACTGCAGAATACCAGAAGAGAAGGGAAAGCCTAGCCTATCGAAGACTAGCATCTTCAAGCAGCTCCAAGCATCTTGCAACATCAGAAGAGATAAGAGTGGCATATTATAATATTAGTAAGTATGTTGTAACATGCCCAGAGATCACTTCCTCGACTCCCTGCGAGAAAACAATCCCGGAGCCATCATTTCCATTACATGCCTCAGCATCAAGTTCTAATTGTATCGATAGGGATACAACTCCGAGCTTCCGTTACCGTGGAGACGGCTATTCGAATAGATAGAAAACTTCCCTGCAGGGGTGCACCAACTTACCCAACACGCTCGATCAACTCCGGCTGGACACGCCATCCGGTCATGACCGGCCTCGAACGATCAACACACCGCAGTCCTACCTAGGCTCATCAGAGAGGCCAACACGTCGGTCTACATCCTAAGCGCGCAGGGGTCTTGGGCCATCGCCCTTTGCACTCCTGCACGTTGCGTACGTAGTCGGTGAGCAGACCTAGCTCCCCTTATACAAGGCGAGGCATTCCAGTCCAACCCAGCGCGCGCCGCTCCATCGCTGACGTCCATTGAGTTTTCGGCTGATACATACGACGCCGAGTGCCCATACTTATTCCCGCATGGTGGTTAGTGCGAAAAAGGCCAGAGGCCTACTCGGATCAAATATCCAAACCGTTAGTGTCTTGGAAGTGCGGTAATGATCAATGATCCACGATATGTGGTCTCGTCGCCCCGTCTCATGGACTTGCAGCAGGGGCTAAGAATGCCCAGCCGCGCCGCGTGGAAAACTTGTGGGTATCCTCCAGATCAACCCGACTTCACATCACTCGCGGGCACCCCTCGGGGCCGACCCGATGTCATCATGGTCCTGTGGTAAGTCAAAGTAACTGTGTAACGCCCCGAGACCGATGCGCCAGGTGTATTCCACTTATTCGCCGTTATTGCCATGTCATTTGCTTGCGTGTTGTATTTTGCCATGTCATCATGTGCATTGCATCCTCATGTTTTTTGAAACTTGCATCCGTCCGGGTTTCCCAGTTTTCTCTGTTGTCCGTTTCGGCATCCAACACTCTCGCATGCACCCACCACACCATCTAGATCTCGTTTCATAAGTGGCATAAAAATGTTCTCGGAATGGGCCGAGATTTGTCGAGTGGCCTTGCTATATCACCGGTAGACCGCCTGTCAAATTTCGTTCCATTTGGAGGTTGTTTGATGCCCCAACGGTTAACCGCATTAACCGAAACCCTCCTTCTCTTTGCAGCTCAACACCCCTTCACAACAGCCCGCTAGCCCATCTAAACCCCCTCCATGCTCTTCGTCATTGAATCACGATCGTGTGGGCGAAAATCGCACCTCAATAGCCCTCTCCTAGCTCCAAGAATCTATATAAATACCGTCCCTCCGAAATTTCGGGCAAACCCTAGTCTCCCTCCCCCTCCGCGTCGCCGGACACGTCCGTCCGCGCCGAACGCGTCCAGCGCCGCCACCCTCGGTGAATCCGGAGCCGCCACCTATCCAACCGCGTCGTCCCCGCCGCCGTGGCCCGCCTCGACTCGTGCGCCCTCCCGCGCCTGCCTCCGGTCCCCGTCGCCGCGCTCCGCCGCCGCCGCCTCACCGGCGCTCACCGCCTCCTGCCGCCACCGGCCACTGTGCGCCCGCCTCTGCCGCCTCCCGCCGCCATCGACCGCTACGCGCCCGCTCGCCTCTGCCGCCCGCCTGCTCGCCGGCCCCGCTCTGCTCCGCAGCCAGCTCCGGCCTCCGCAGCTCATCGTCGGCCCCATCTCCGGCCGGATCCGGGTAGGAGCGCCCGAATCCGCCTCGCCCCGTGCCGCCGACCTCCTCCTCGAGCTCCTCTGGCCCGCGTTCGCCGGAACCGTCACTGGAGCTCCGTGACCCGTCGCTGGGACGCCCCCGCCTCTGGATGTCCCCGACCCCCGATCCAAACGGCCGAATCGCACTGCTCTGTCCCGATCCACGAGATCAAGTTTTTCCCCCGAGGTCCATTTTGTTCACTAAGTCCCTGCAAAAATCATGTCATGTTGCATTATTCTGATGCCTGCAACTTGGTGCATGTGTGTCCTATGATGATGTTCTTTATAAGCAAATGTTCATCTCTGAGTGCTCATACATGCTAGTGTCATTTGCATGCATGTTACTGTCCATATTTATGCCTTAATCATCATTGCAAAAGTGCTAAATGATGTTAACTGCTGAAAACTGCTGTAACTTGTTGATTTGTCTTTTTCATAGCATTTTATGTGTTTATCTTTTGAGCATCATGTCAACATGTTTTAGGAGCATCTTCATGCCATCTTTACAGTGGTGCAATCCATGTTTTTTGGTGTGCCCTGTGGTGACTAGCACAAGCTTGCAAAGTATGCTACTTGATGTTTGCTGTTTTCTGAGACTTAGTGATTTTTGCTAAGTCTGTAACTGTTACATTATGTTGCCATGTTAACTTGATGCTACCATCAATTCCATGCATAATCTGTAGATGCCTAGTTGACATGTTTTGATGTCCATGTTATGCTCTATCATGCCATGCCATTTTATGCCTCATATATGTCATGTAGCACATGTTTTTGTTGCCATGAACATATGCCTAAATGATGTTCCCATTTTCTGTTAACTTCATGATGCCATGTTGCAAGCTTGTTATTGATTAATCTATGCCTTTTTTTGGAGACGTTCCAATTACATGAATTGAAGTATGCTATGAGTACTTTGTCCACATGCCAAGTTTGATAATTTTGGACTTCATATAACTTCTGATCCAAGCTTGCAAATATGCTACAATGATGTTGCTATTTTACACTTGCTGAAACTGTTACAACATTCAAACTAGTTTTGATGGTTCCCTCTAGTCCATGAGCCATATGGTTATGATGCCTTGATGTTATTTGCTCCTTGTTATGTGTACTTTGATTCCATGTCCTTGGTTGCCATATAACTTGCTGAAGATTGTCTCTTTCATGGGCTAAGTTGGGACACCCCTGCAGGGTTTAAACTTTCGAGAGCCATGCCCGCGGTTATGTGGCAGATGGGAATTTGTTAATGTCTGGTTGTAGAGGACTTGAAGTAAACTCAATTAAAATACACCAACCGCGTGTGTAACCATGACTGTCTCTTTTCGGGTGCGTTCGAGAAGAGAACACGGTTGGGTTATGTTTGAACGTAAGTAGTTCAGGATCACTTCTTGATCATTACTAGTTTGCGACCGTTTGCGTAGTTTCTCATCTTACTCTTGTACTTGTAAGTTAGCTACCATACAATGCTTAGTCGTTGTTCCAACCTCACCACTTTACCCCTTCCATACCCATTAAGCTTTGCTAGTCTTGATACCCATGGTAATGAGATTGCTGAGTCCTCGTGGCTCACAGATTACTACACAACAGTTGCAGGTACAAGTTATGCAATGATCATGTCGTGAGAGCGTTGTTTGCTTGTCTTGGAGTTCTTCTTCTTCGTCGTCGATCTTGGGTTAGGTTCCTGGTCGGCAGCCTGGGCTAGCAGGGTGGATGTCGTTTGAGTTTCTGTTTGTGTTTCATCCGTAGTCGGATGTTGTTCTTATGTATGATGTTTGATGTATTCATGTGGCATTGTATGCCTTTTGTATGTATCCCCAATTATTATGTAATGGTCCGATGTAATGATATCCACCTTGCAAAAGCATCTCCAATATGCGCTTTGAGAGCCGTGCCCACAGTTATGTGGCAGATGGGAATTTGATAATATCCGGTTGTAGAGGACTTGAAGTAAACTCAAATAAAATACACCAATCGCGTGCATAACCGTGATTGTCTCATTTCAGGTGCTTTCGAGAAGAGAACATGGTTGGGTTATGTTTGAACGTAAGTAGTTCAGGATCACTTCTTGATCATTACTAATTTGCGACCGTTTGCGCAGTTTCTCATCTTACTCTCCTACTTGTAAGTTAGCCACCATACAATGCTTAGTCGTTGTTGCAACCTCACCACTTTACCCCTTCCATACCCATTAAGCTTTGCTAGTCTTGATACCCATGGTAATGGGATTGCTGAGTCCTCGTGGCTCATAGATTACTATACAACAGTTGCAGGTACATGTTATGCGATGATCATGTCGTGAGAGCGTTGTTTGCTTGTCTTGGAGTTCTTCTTCTTCTTCGTCGTCGATCTTGGGTTAGGTTCCTTATCGGCAGCCTGGGCTAGCAGGGTGGATGTCGTTTGAGTTTCTGTTTGTGTTTCATCCATAGTCGGATGTTGTTCTTATGTATGATGTTTGATGTATTCATGTGGCATTGTATGTCTTTTGTATGTATCCCCAATTATTATGTAATGGTCCGATGTAATGATATCCACCTTGCAAAAGCGTCTCCAATATGCGCTTCTATCTTTGGTGGGACCTTCGAGTTCTTTTAGGATAGAGTCACATATTGGGCGTGACAAGTTGGTACCAGAGTCTCGACCGACCATAGGAGTCCCCTTGATTGGTCGTAGTTGGCCGTTGTCGAGTCTAGAAGAAAAACTTTTTTCGAAGTCTAGTTATATCGGAGAGTAGGAATTCTTTTTACTCCTCAGTCCCTTCGTCGCCTTGGTAAGAAATCTTGACGTAGGTGTTTTGATATACTCCTTTTCCCCTTCAAATTTTTTAGCATCACACAGTTAGTTTTCGTTCGTTGCGATGTCAGCTCTTTTCATCCAGCACACTTCTTTTGACTCATTCGACCCTCGTCGTTTTTCGCGAGATCAACCCTCAGTTCTTTCCCAACGATGTTGTTTCCCCATCCAAAGTTGTCTTTGTTTTTCCCGCTTGCCCACCCTTTTTCTTCTTGGAGCCGGAGTCCTTAATCGAGTATATATCCTACTCGTGCGAAGCCTTTGCATTCTTTCCTCACTTATTTCAACCGGTGTTTTTCTTCAAGTTATTCATCGGTTCCCCATTCCAAGTTGCCTTTGTTTTACCTGCCCCCCAACCCTTTTTCTTCCCGGAGTCTGAGCCTCTTTTCGAGCATCAATTTCATTCTTGCGGAGTCTCTTCAGTCTTTCCTCAATTGTCTTAGCCGGTGAATTCTCGTCTTGTTAATCATTGTTCGTCTCATTTTCTTTCCGGTGAATCCAATTCAAGCTTTTTCGTTGTTGATCATATTCTTTTCGTTGTCTCAAGTGCTTCCCCTTGCTCGTTTGCCTCTCGCCAGTTTATCCTTCCAGAGTGCCCAAGACATCTCAGAAGATTCATGGTTGCCTTCAATTAATTCGAGGTTGTCACCTCATTCGAGTCTTTCAATCGTTCCGGTGCATCATCTCTCTATCAACCGATCCTTTCCAACGACGTTTCTTTCAGTGGGCCCTAACCCACAGGTCTTTTTCTAGGATCTTACCTGACTCTTCTAATTTTTTGGAGTTATTCTCAAATTCTTTTCGAAGTTTGACGTAAGAATAAATTTCATTAGTTAGATGCTTTTCCAAGATCGATTTCAAATTATTTTCTTTGGTTGGCTCAACCTCTTCGCTTTCATTCTCCCGGAGTATCTCAACAATTTTTGGTGATGTTTCTCATCGTCATTCTCAACATTTGAAGACTAAAGAAGAGTATTCCTCTAAATCTTTTCTGTTCTCTCAGAGATTCGTGGTGCTAGCTTGTTGCTATCCTCTTATTTTGTTCCGATTGTCAAGAATTCTTTTCTTACCCATCCGGAGTATTTCAGGAGTTGTTTTTTCGTTTCGATTATCCGGAGGCCTCCATTTCAGAATATTTGTTCGTTCCAAGTTTTCAGCTTCGTTCGTTCCCATATTTGTACTGGTGCTTCGTTCAAGCATTCCTTAATCAGTTCGTGATCTCTTCGTTCTCTTGCATGTAAATTCACTCAAGTATCTTCATTCATTTTCCAATTCCTCCGGTGATTCATTCCCTTTCTTTATTCATTTTCAAATTCTTACGGTGGTTTGTTCATGATTCCTTCTCCTTTGTTATCATATCAATTCAGTCGTTCTTTCCAGCCCTACCGGTGGTTCAGGAAGACCTTCCCAAGTTTTGCGCTATATCTCCCCTTAATCTTTTCCAACACAATAAGTCATATGCAATCCATTGCTTCTCATCAATTTAATTGGTGGAGGATGAGCATAACATAATTATTATTCTTCTTTCATCAAGTAGATTAATTACTTCCTTCGGAGATTTTTCATGATGAATAGTCTCTCGGTCCTGAGTTGTTCTTTTTTTCTTTTCGGAGTTCCAAGTTTTTCTCGCTTGTCTCGTCGCGAAGCTCCATCTAAATCATCGCTAGGCGTAATCTTATTCTTTTCATCCTTCAATTCTATCTCATCATTCTTTTGTTACCGGAGTTCTTCACGATGGTTCGTAAGGATTTAATTCATTCTTCAAGTGTTCATCAAGATTCTTGTTGAAGGAGCGCAAACATATTTTCCCTTGCGTCTCGAAGTGCAATTAATTCTCTGCATGCTTTTGAAGTGGAGTTTTGCATTTCTTCATTCTTCTCACCTATTCAACCATTTGGTGGTGGCAGAAATTCACCTCAAGTTTTGAGATGTTTACATAAGACCACCCAAATCAATTCTTTTGTTGTTGATTTTCCAACAACTTCGTTCAACCTTCTTTGTAAGGATGCTTTCAAACTCAATGGTGGTAGAAGTTGTCATATTCTTCTCCGTTCTTTTCATTCCACTCTTTCAATTCTTCTGGAGGCATTGTGTTGTTCCTCTCGTCAAGTATCGTTCCATCTTCACAAGTTCATGTTCTATTCCTTCCATGTCAGTCGGAGTGCTGCCTAAATTCTTTCGTTCTTATTCCTTTTCTATCTTTTATAACCGGAGTGGTTTCAGAGTATATCTTGTTCCTTGAGCTTTTGATTCTCGTCATATTCATCATTCCTCTTTTCTACCCGGGTGATCTCGACTTTGTTCGCCTTCTCTCTTAAATATTGTTTCACCTCTTCCTCTTCCTCTTCCATCTCGTTCCTAAGATCTTGGGACAAGATCTCTTGTTAGTGGAGGAGAGTTGTAACGCCCCGAGACCGATGCGCCAGGTGTCTTCCAATTATTCGTCGTCATTGCCATGTCATTTTCTTGCGTGTTGCATTTTACCATGTCATCATGTGCATTGCATCCTCATGTTTTTTGAAACTTGCAGCCGTCCGGGTTTCCCGGTTTTCTCCGTTGTCTGTTTCGGCATCCGACACTCTCACATGCACCCGCCGCACCTTCCAGATCTTGTTTCATAAGTGGCATAAAAACGTTCTCAGAATGGGCCGAGATTTGTCGAGTGGCCTTGGTATATCACCGTTAGACCTCCTGTCAAATTTCATTCCATTTGAAGGTCGTTTGTTGCCCCAACGGTTAACCGCGTTAACCGAAACCCTCCTTCCCTTTGCAGCCCACAACCCCTTCACAACAGCCCGCTAACCCATCTAAACCCCCTCCATACTCTCCGTCGTTGGATCACGACCGTGTGGGCGAAAACCGTACCTCAATAGCCCTCTCCTAGCTCCCAGAATCTATATAAACACCTCCCCCTCCGAAATTTCAGGTAAACCCTAGTCTCCCTCCCCCTCCATGCCACCGGACACGTCCGTCCGCGCCGGACGCGTCCAGCGCCGCCGCCCTCGGCGAATCTGGAGCCGCCACCTGTCCAACCGCGCTGTCCCCGCCGCTGCGGCCCGCCGGTCCCAGCCGCGGCCCGCGCGCCCGCCTGTGCATGCCTCCGGTTCTCGCCGTCGCGCTCCGCCGCCGTCGCCGCCTCGCCGGCGCTTGCCGCCACCGCCCGCTGCGCGCCCGCCCACCTCTGCCGCGCCACGCCACCGCTGCCCGCCCGTTCGCCGGCCCCTCTCTGCTCTGCCGCCCGCTGCCGGCCTCCGCAGCTCACCGCCGGCCCCGTCTCCGGCCGGATCCAGGCAGGAGCGCCCGGATCTGCCTCGCTCCATGCCGCCGACCTCCTCCTCGAGCTCCTCCAGCCCGCGGTCGCCGGAACTGTCGCCGGAGCTCCGCGACCCGCCACTAGGACGCCCCCGACCCCCGATTCAAACGGGCGCATCACACCGCTCCGTCCCGATCCAGTTTTTCCCCGAGGTCCATTTTGTTCACTAAGTCCCTGCAAAAATCATGTCATGTTGCATTATTGTGATGCGTGCAACTTGGTGCATGTGTGTCCTATGATGATGTTCTTTATAAGAAAATGTTCATCTCTGAGTGCTCTACATGCTAGTGTCATTTGCATGCATGTTACTGTCCATATTTATGCCTTAATCATCGTTGCAAAAGTGCTAAATGATGTTAACTGCTGAAAACTGTTGTAACTTGCTGATTTGTCTTTTTCATAGCATTTTGTGTGTTTATCTTTTGAGCATCATGTCAACATGTTTTAGGAGCATATTCATGCCATCTTTACAGTTGTGCAATCCATGTTTTTTGGTGTGCCCTGTGGTGACTAGCACAAGCTTGCAAAGTATGCTACTTGATGTTTGCTGTTTTCTGAGACTTGGTGATTTTTGCTAAGTCTGTAACTGTTACATTATGTTGCCATGTTAACTTGATGCTACCATCAATTCCATGCATAATCTGTAGATGCCTAGTTGACATGTTTTGATGTCCATGTTATTCTCTATCATGCCATGCCATTTGATGCCTCATATATGTCATGTAGCACATCTTGTCGTTGCCATGAACATGCCTAAATGATGTTCCAGTTTTCTGTTAACTTCATGATGCCATGTTGTGAGCTTGTTATTGATTAACCTGTGCCTTTTTTGGAGATGTTCCAATTACATGAATTGAATTATGCTATGAGTACTTTGTCCACATGGCAAGTTTGATAATTTTGGACTTAATATGACCTCTTGTCTAAGCTTGCAAACATGCTACGATGATGTTGCTGTTTTACACTTGCTGAAACTGTTACAAATTCAAACTTGTCTTGATGGTTCCCGTTAGTCCATGAGTCGTATGGTTATGATGCCTTGATGTTATTTGCTCCTTGTTATGTGTACTTTGGTGGCATGTCCTTGCTTGCCATATAGCTTGCTGAAGATTGTCTCTTTCTTGCTCTGAAGTTGCCTTCATGCTAAATCTGTCAACCTGTTAATAGTATGTTCCATTTTGCAAGTATCATAGTAATTACTCCATGCATCATATGAACTTGTTCCCATGGACTAAGTTGAATTATATCATGTCTACTATATGTCCATGTCTTTTGCATAATTATTAAAGTTGCTATGCTTGCTGTTATGTGCCTCCACAGTCAGCATCATAATGTTATTGTGTTGCATTCCCAGATTTCCTGCAAGTCTAAGAATCAACTTATATCATGTTTGCATCTTGTCTTGATGATTCCCATGAACCTGTTGCTCATATGGTTATGCCATGTTGCGTGTTTTGAGCTCTATGATATGTACTAGCATGCCATGCTTTTGCTTTCCATGTTCTTGCACTGTAGCTTAATTATTTCTTGCCTCCAACATGCCATCGTATAAACTCTGCTCATGCATATGCTTTGTTTTTCACTAAGTCATAATCTGTGTTATGCTACCTCTTGAGCACTGCGTTGGATTTCCTTGAACAGGAAAGGATGATGCAGCAAAGTAGCGTAAGTATTTCCCTCAATTTTTGAGAACCAAGGTATCAATCCAGTAGGAGGCTACGTGCGAGTCCCTCATACCTGCACAAAACAAATAACTCCACGCAACCAACGCGATAAGGGGTTGTCAATCCCTTCACGGTCACTTACGAGAGTGAGATCTGATAGATATGATAGGATAATATTTTGGTATTTTTGTAATAAAGATGCAAAGTAAAATAAAAGCAAAGTAAAAAACAAAGGAAATAACTGAGTATTGGAAGATTAATATGATGAAGATAGACCCGAGGGCCATAGGTTTCACTAGTGGCTTCTCTTGAGAGCATAAGTATTTTATAGTGGGTGAACGAATTACTATTGAGCAATTGACAGAATTGAGCATAGTTATGAGAATATCTAGGTATGATCATGTATATAGGCATCATGTCCGAGACAAGTAGACCGACTCCTGCCTGCATCTACTACTATTACTCCACTCATCGACCGCTATCCAGCATGCATCTAGAGTATTAAGTTCATGAAAACAGAGTAACGCCTTAAGCAAGATGACATGATGTAGAGGGATAAATTCATGCAATATGATAAAAGCCCCATCTTGTTATCCTCGATGGAAACAATACAATACGTGCCTTGCTGCCCGTACTGTCACTAGGAAAGGACACCGCAAGATTGAACCCAAAGCTAAGCACTTCTCCCATTGCAAGAAAGATCAATCTAGTAGGCCAAACCAAACTGATAATTCGAAGAGACTTGCAAAGATAACCAATCATACATAAAAGAATTCAAAGAAGATTCAAATATTGTTCATAGATAATCTTGATCATAAACCCACAATTCATCGGTCTCAACAAACACGCCACAAAAAGAAGATTACATCGAATAGATCTCCACAAGAGAGGGGGAGAACATTGTATTGAGATCCAAAAAGAGAGAAGAAGCCATCTAGCTAATAACTATGGACCCGAAGGTCTGAGGTAAACTACTCACACTTCATCGGAGAGGCTATGATGTTGATGTAGAAGCCCTCCGTGATGGATGCCCCCTCCGGCGGAGCTCCAGAACAGGCCCCAAGATGGGATCTCATGGATACAGAAAGTTACGGCGGTGGAATTAGGGTTTTGGCTCCGTATCTGATCGTTTAGGGGTACGTAGGTATATATGGGAGGAAGGAGTACGTTGGTGGAGCAACAGGGGCCCCACGAGGGTGGAGGGCGCTCCTAGGGGGGGGGGGGGTAGGCGCGCCCCCTACCTCGTGGCCTCCTCCTTTATTTCTTGACGTAGGGTCCAAGTCTCCTAGATCATGTTCAGTGAGAAAATCACGTTCCCGAAGGTTTCATTCCGTTTGGACTCCGTTTGATATTCCTTTTCTGCGAAACTCTGAAATAGGCAAAAAAAAACAGCAATTCTGGGCTGGGCCTCCGGTTAATAGTTTAGTCCCAAAAATAATATAAAAGTGGATAATAAAGCCCAATAATGTCCAAAACAGTAGATAATATAGCATGGAGCAATAAAAAATTATAGATACGTTGGAGACGTATCATGTTATCAAGTGGCTTTTTGCATTGATCATCTTGGATTAATCTTGATGCCTATGAACCTGAACCTTAATGTTATTTGAAGCATGTTGTCTATACTTTGAGTGCATATCAAGTTTGTATCCATATCATTCCTGTAGCATGTTGTTTCCTTGATTGCAAAGTGCTTAGTTGCAGTTTTGGGCAGATTGTGTGTGAAACTTGTATTGAGTGTATCTGTTGAACCGTTGCTCCGTTTGGAGTATGCTCTATATGAAACTTGCTTAGTTTTGCATGTAGTTTCATGTTACCTTGTTGCATACATGTTTTGGAGTGTTTGTGATGTTGTTTTGCTTGCTTTTGCATCAATGACATGTTTAACTTGTTTTGCTCATATCTTCTATACCATAGCTTTGAATTAAATGAACTTTATATGTAACTTGACTAGAAAAGCGTGTAGATCATCTTGGTGCACTTTAACTTGATGATTAATAACTTCAACATAATGTTTTGTTCAAATCAGTACCAATTTTGAAATTTGCATATGGGGAGTTTCTGGAATTGTTATATGTTGTTTCCGGCCTCATTTAAACTTGCTTTGATATGTTGTTCTTGTATGCATCATCTCTTGCCATGAGTAGCATCATATAGACTTATGATGCATCATACTTGGTTGAGCATCATGTCTTGTTCATGCTTGTGTGTTTACCATGTTGTTTGCTTCTTTTCGGTTGTGCTCCTTGTCGATAGTTCCTGTTTCATTGCGATTGTGAGGATTCGTTCGACTACGTGGGATCGTCTTCTTCATGGACTTGTTCTTCTTCCTAGAGGGATTTCAGGCAAGATGACCATCACCTTAGATCTCACTACTGTCTTTTCTATGCTAGTTGTCTCGATGCTATGGCTATGTTGCGCTACCTACCACTTATTTATCAAGCCTCCCAAATTGCCATGTTAGCCTCTAACCTTTTTTACCTTCCTAGCAAACTGTTGTTTGGCTATGTTATCGCTTTGCTCAGCCCCTCTTATAGCGTTGCTAGTTGCAGGTGCAGTTGCAGGTTGTTCCATGTTGGGACATGGATATCATGGGATATCACAATATCTCTTATTTAATTAATGCACATATATACTTGGTAAAGGGTGGAAGGCTTGGCCTTATGCCTAGTGTTTTGTTCCACTCTTGCCGCCCTAGTTTCTGTCATACCGGTGTTATGTTCCTTGATTTTGCGTCCCTAACACGGTGAGGGTTTATGGGCCCCTCTTGACAGTTCGCTTTGAATAAAACTCTTCCAGCAAGGCCCAACATTGGTTTTAACATTTGCCATAATAAAAACTTGAACTAAATAATTAATTGGCATATGGCATCATGAACCCGAGGATTCTTTTCTACATACAGGGGGCCAGTGCTGATGGTGTTGGTCCCAAACTAGAGCCCCTTGCAACGCCGCCACAGGGAAACTCGAGGACTGGTTTTAGTTGTACGGACTGCTCATCCGGACGTGGCCTGAGAAGAGATACGCGTGGCTACTATCAGGGTGTCGGCATGTCGGGAAGTCTTGCTGGATTAGTTTTACCATTGTCGAAATGTCTTGTGCACTGGGATTACGAGTCTGATCGGAGGTTCCTGCGATGGAGGATTGTCTCCTGGGATCATGAGCTTGTCATGGGCTAAGTTGGGACACCCCTGCGGGGTTTAAACTTTGGAGAGCCGTGCCCGCGGTTATGTGGCAGATGGGAATTTGTTAATATTTGGTTGTAGAGGACTTGAAGTAAACTCAATTAAAATACACCAACCACGTGCGTAACCGTGACTGTCTCTTTTCGGGTGCGTTTGAGAAGAGAACACGGTTGGGTTATGTTTGAACGTAAGTAGTTCAGGATCACTTCTTGATCATTACTAGTTTGCGACCGTTTGCGTAGTTTCTCATACTCTTGTACTCGTAAGTTAGCCACCATACAATGCTTAGTCGCTGCTGCAACCTCACCACTTTACCCCTTCCATACCCATTAAGCTTTGCTAGTCTTAATGCCCATGGTAATGGGATTGCTGAGTCCTCGTGGCTCATAGATTACTACAGAACAGTTGCAGGTACAGGTTATGCGATGATCACATCGTGAGAGCGATGTTTGCTTGTCTTGGAGTTCTTCTTCTTCATCGTCGATCTTGCGTTAGGTTCCTGGTCGGCAGCCTGGGCTAGCAGGGTGGATGTCGTTTGAGTTTCTGTTTGTGTTTCATCCATAGTCGGATATTGTTCTTATGTATGATGTTTGATGTATTCATGTGGCATTGTATGCCTTTTGTATGTATCCCTAATTATTATGTAATGGTACGATGTAATGATATCCACCTTGCAAAAGCGTCTCCAATATGTGCTTCTATCCTTGGCGGGACCTTCAAGTTCCTTTAGGATAGAGTCGCATATTGGGCGTGACAAACTGTGTGTTTGAAACAGCAAGGGGGGAACCTGAGGAATCACCCTTGATGGATTCCCACTCGATGTAGCCATCAAGGTGGACTTGGAGGAATCAGCCTCGTCCACACTTGAGGGGTTGCACGACAGAGTTGTTATCGGGAGTGGTGAAGGAGGAATCATCCTCGATTAGCACAACTGAATAGCTACACTACATGGTTAACACCAGAAGTGCTGACGAGGTATCACCCTCGACACTTGATAATAACTCTGCATAGTCGTACAACTAAGGGGGGAAGGGGTAATGTGCGTTGTCGGGGCCTGGACGTCGATCACGTTGATCGAGTCATCGAACATAAAGCGGGGCAAGTGGGACAAGGTGGGGGTCATTGATGGATCTCTAACTAGCCTATACTAAGCAGTTTAGAGTAAGCAGGTAAGGTATGAAAGCAGGTAGCAAAAAAGGCTATGCATCAGAATAGGAGCAAACAATAATAGTAGCAAAATCTAATGCAAGCATGAGAGTGAATGGAATGGGCGATATCAGAGTGATCAAGGGGGGGGGGCTTGCCTGGAAGCTCTTCTGAAAAGGAAGAAGTGTCGCCGTCGATATAGTCGGTCACAAGGGCATCAGTATCGGTCTTGGGGTCTACCGGAGAGAAGAAGGGGAAGAAACAATAAATAGCAAGCATACAAATGCAACAGAAAGCACGACATGGCAGTAAGCTATGCTAGGGGTGCTCTAACGCGGTACTACAGGTTGCAAACGGAGAGGAAAACTGTCCGAAGGGGTTTTCCCGGCGTCTTGCTTTTTTCAGACAAACGAAAGAGAGGGGACGATTCCATGTTCAGCATGCTAGGGGCATGTGACAGATGAATGGGCCGCTTATTCGGATTCGCTGTATTTTTCTAAGCAACTTTCATATATAAAACATTTTCATCGGAGTTACGGTTTATTTTCTATTAATTTTCAAAGTTTTAAACATTTCTAGAATTATTTTTAATTCAAAAATCCAACTAAAGTGTTAGATGCACCCGGTGCAGTGCACCCAGCAGTGCGCCAGAGGCTGACCATTGGGGCCCAGTTGACTGCTGACGCAGCAGTCAATAGTGGACCATTGACTGGTCAACAGGGCCCCCGGGCCCACTTGTCATTGAGACGTTTATTTTAAAATAGAGGGTTAATCATTTTTGTTAGCAGTGGGGGCCCAGTGGTCAGTGTGCATTAGTGGGGCTTAATTAGCAGAGTCATTAGCGCTAAAGGCAAAGCCATGTCGGCGGCTAACGGCGGCGATGGCAGAACGCGCCGGTGATGGCTGTTCGGTCGACTCCGGCGACGGGAGGGCGCGCCGCTGGGCCCGTTGGAAAACTGCCGAAGCGGCGCCTCCAACGGTGGCGTCGGCTGGCGCCAGGGAGGACTCTAGCGGCGGTGGCGGTGACCTGAAGCGGCGGTGGAGGTCACGGCCATGACGGGGCTGGGGCTAGCAGCGGGCTGCGTGAGCTCAGCGGCCGCGGGGCGCGGTAGGGGTGGCAGCAGCGAGGAGCAAAAGCGTGGACGGAGGGGCGTACTGGAGCGGCAGGCAGCAGCAATATCGGGCAGCGGCGGGCACAGGCGCGGGCGACGGTGCTCTCCGGCGAGCAACGGAGCGGCTCAATTTGGAGAGAGCCCAAACACTTCAGGACACGCTGCAATTGAGTAGCGAGTGACACCTATTGTGTGGAGCGCCACACAAGGCACAAACATGGGAGGTGCCCATGTTCCGATGGTGAGGAACATCACTAGTTGGCAATGAATGTTTGGGCAATCTCCATGCGAAAATAGAGAGGATTTTTTTAAGACAAGAAGATAGAGATAATTTTTTTTAGGATCATTTTTTGAGAAACTTTTTTTTCCGAGGATCAAATAGAGAGAAATGGACTCGAAGTTATGATCGGTTCATCTCCAACATTGGCCCAGACGGCAATGCAACATATACACACCACTTTCCTCATCTAAAGAACGAGCCCACTGCCCAGGCCCATTTTTCACTTTGCTGCTCGCTCCTACACTAACCCACACGCACGGTCGCACCCGCACCTCACCTCATCTCACCAGAGAGAAAGAGAGAGAAGAGAGAGAGTCCGAAGAAGAAGACGGCGGCGGGATGTTTCTGCGGCGGATCCTAAGCGGCGGGGGCGGGCTGGCGGCCATGCGCTCTGCGCGGGCGGTGAAGGAGACGACGGGGATCGTGGGTCTGGACGTGGTCTCCGAGGCGCGGGATGTGCTCATCGGGCTCTACACGCGCACCCTCAAGGAGATCGAGGCCGTCCCCAAGGACGAGGGCTACCGCAAGGCCGTCGAGTCCTTCACCCGCTACCGCCTCCAGATCTGCCAGGAGGAGGAGGACTGGAAGCGCATCGAGGACCGCCTCGGCTGCGGCCAGGTCGAGGAGCTCATCGAGGAGGCCGAGGACGAGCTTAAGCTCATCGGCAAGATGATCGGTTCGTGCCTCTACGATTACCCGTTCCCCTTTCTTTGCCCCGATTAGTTACTTTTGTGTTTTATTATCCTTGTCTGATCGATATATGGGGCAATCGATGGATGTGCGGGGAGTAGTTTGTTTGCCCGTTTGGTGATAAGGGATGTCTTCTCTTTTGATACGGGGAAATGCGAGGTTGCCTGCGGATTGCTCGTTGAGAAAATGTCCTTTCTGCTCTTCACCTAGTGCAAATGGTACGTTAGGGTTGCATAGGAGTAGCTAACGCTTACTGTTCAACTACCAGTAGATCTGGCAACCTTTGTCAACAGATGGAAATTTGTGTGAAATTAATTAATGTTCATCTCAAACATTGAGATACACAAGACTGCGTGATTATTGGTGTACTATGGGTATGTTTTTTTTTTTTTTTTACTATGGGTATGTTTGGATTGCCACCAACATTTATCCTACCAATTTTTTGGTCATGACCTAAAGTCTAAAACATCGGTCCATGTTTGGATGATTGCCAACGTTTGGGCATGCCAATGCTTCTTTGGTAGTCCTAGTTCATTGTCTAGCCAATGTTGGCCAACTCATGGGCAAGCGAAACCTCTAATTTTGGCTAGCCAAAATTTTGGCAGGACAAACTTGGACACAAACCAAACACACCCTATAGTCTTTCATAGTTTTGGTCTCACGGTGGATTGCTATGCCCATAACATTGTTGACCCAGAATCCAGTTCAGGAGCTCAACGGGTGCTACATCAGAAAATGTCCATTTCTGGTAACATTGTCCTCCCATTAGGAACAGTGCACATTTTCCGAAACGTTGCTAGACCGTGGCAGAACAAGGGTGCAGCTTTAGCCTATCCCCTTACACATCTTTTAAGCCGATGTTGGACGTATCAGCTATGTAATGTTTTTTGTTTCGTCAAATTCAGATTAAATGCACCTCTATCCCATTTAAAACTGAGATAATCTTGGAAGAAACAATCAACTATGGTTTTTCTTTCTATGCATAGTAAAATTTAAATGAGCTGCAAATTTGGCTATGTTGCTGGGTCGGTGTTAAACATTTTGTGGCCTGCTCTTCACCTCTTAGCTCCCCTTGTTGAAATGGTGGTACAGGGAGTGAGGGATTTGATGATATTACCAGCGAAAATAAGACATCTAATGATCTGGAAGCACCTCAACTTAAAGTATTCATATCTACATAACCAAGTTATATGCTCCTAATTGGGGAATAATTGTACTGCCATATTTCTATTAGACACGAGAACAAGACGACAGATCAATGTGGCCAATTTCTACAATATCTCGGGTGAATACGTGAAAAAGTGTCTTATTTATAGTAATGGTTATATGTCTCACGATGAAGGATATTTGAGATTTTTTGTTTATATAAGTTTTTTCAATACAAATATCATGCTGGGATTGGTTACTAGCTCCAATTTGATACAAATATCATGGGCGCTTTCTTGAAGTAATCTCATTGATATCACTAGCAAGGTAGTTCGGCTGATTACAATACATGTATTAAGCTCTTTATGGCAGCAGATTTTCTTTCAGAAACTGGGAATTCCAATCTTCTCCGCACATTATACTTTGTTTAGTACTATGGTTCGTTTTATAGATGGGAGTGGTCAGCTCACATTATGGAGTAAATATGTTTTGAGCAAATTAGATGGCAGATATCAATGAGTTGTAGCATGCACTCACAAGAGTGATTGTCTAATGATATTCTATTTAGGCTATTTGATGCTCAAGGCAACCATCATAGTTACATTTCTTTAATGGGTTTTTATCAGTTATGCCACCGGTTATGTCCCACTACTCAGTTTTGCCACTAGAAATTTCAACTGCTCAAAAAGGCCATCGCTTCATTAGACACATGCTCAAAAATGCCACTAAACACCATATTGTGATCTCAAATCTCTTTTGCCATGTTATAATGACATAAATACCTATGAACCAACATGCCAGCTCTCCCTCTATCTCACTACAATAAAGTATAGGGCCCCCTTGATCCCAACAACGTTCTTATTTTCCTATAAAATTATTCGCTTGGTTACTCCTGACAAGTGGGGCCGCACATATCATTGTGTGAGAGAGAGAACTGACATGTGGGTCTAGGCTTATTTTTCTCATAGAACATGGTCAACGGGTTTGACGTAAAAATAACAATGTCTAATGGCATTTTTGAGCAAACATCTAACAGAACGATGGCATTTTTGAGATATCTAATGGCATTTTTGAGCAAGCATCTCACAGATTGATGGCATTTTTGAGCAGTTGTAACTTCTAATGGCAAAACTGAGTAGTGGGACACAACCGGTGGCATAACTGATAAAAACCCTTCTTTAATCTGTCAGTCTGTCACCATATATGCTTAATGCATAACACCTTATGAGAACAATTTCTTTCGGTTTTATTAAATTGAAAAGTGACCTGTTGGTTACAGGGTGATTTGTTGAATACGAAAGCTGAACCGTTTTGTGTTTCATCACTGGTTCGCAAAGTTACTTTTGCCATAACACTTGATACAGTTAATGGATGTACCCATCTTCCATTTCTTTTGGATTAAGATCGCAGACTGTGCCTATGCCCGGAATGCTGTTTTTTAGGCTATTGTCTCCAGTATGAGAATCTCTAATTGATACAAAAGCTTTCAGTATCAGTTCTATTTTAATTACTATATGTTGCTATGCATTGCAGAGTGGGATCCCTGGGGTGTTCCTGATGACTACGAATGCGAGGTGATTGAAGATGACACACCTATTCCCAAGCATGTTCCGCAGCACCGGCCCGTTGCACTACCTGAGGAGTTCTTCAAGACATTAGATGCCATCAAATCAGATCCAGCTCTGCAGGGCGACTCTCCTCCGCAAGTGAAGTCATGAAACTTGAACTCTTCAAGATGCATCATTTTTCACCTGCCGCAGTGTGTAGTTGAGACTAGTCTCATGGGTCCTTTGCCTGCAGTTTGCTTGTTGTCCTGAGCAGAATAAATTTGTTTCTGTGAATGTGAATGCGTTTTTAACGCAGTGCTTCAACACAGTAAAATACTGTTTCTGTTTTCTATTAATCGATGTTGACAAAAGATCAAATGCTGGTTTGTTTTATACTTTTTCGATTCATGTACTTCAAGAACCCTGCACTTCTTTAAGTGTCATTGCCTAGTGATTACCTGCAACCTGTATTAAGGTCTTTAAGCATTTCAAAAGCACCATTTTCCATGTACTGTATTTGACAAATGTTCCTGTAGGCATGGTATTTCTTTCCTTCTACCACATTCATGTTTTTTTTTCAAGAAAGGATGGCTCTTCAGGTGGGTTGCCCGTCTTGAAACTAAAACCTAACCGTGATTAAAATATAGTAAATTCTAAAACTACATTACGGTGCGTTGCAACGGGATACACTGGGGCGAAATTGGACTATTGTGTGGTAGAAACTGCTAGCATAGCAGCATCAATGTATCGTTGCGGTAGAAAATTATTAGTTATTGGTCATATTAATTTAGTTCCATATTTTAGTCGCTCGTTCTTTAAAATATCATGTATATTTAAATATACAAAAATATAGTACTTTCTCCGTAAAAAAAATATAAAAACGTTTAGATCACTATTTTATATTTAAATATACAAAAATATAGTACTTCCTCCATAAAGAAATATAAGAGCGTTTAGATCACTATTTTTAGTGATCTAAACGCTCTTATATTTGTTTACAGAGGGCCTGTATGGCTTACTTACATGATGCAAACTTTTTATGCAAATTTAAATCTATATCTCCAACTGTTCTATTCAAGGTACAACCTACACCATCGATCTCTATATACTTCTGAAACCGACTCAAGAAATGAGCAAAATTAAATCTCAGACATTAAGTTAAAAATTAAATTGAGGAATGCCACCCACTTAAAAAGTTATTCAGATCTCGATACAGATTAGCGGTAAGAATTATACCTAATCTAGTGGATAAAAAATGGCAATATGGTCACCTCTCATGATTCCTCTCTTTCCTTGCGTCTTCTTCGTCTTCTTCTTGCATAACCTTCCGGTTACCATAGTTCCACCATGACCAATGAGTCATGGCTTCACCATCTTGATGCTGCTAACTTGATGGCTTCTACATGAGTAACATGAATCATGGGCGCTTGGGGGTATGACGAGTTGATGGATCAAGTTGGAGTAAGTACAAGTTGTTCCATCAACTCGTCATGTTACTCATGTAGTACTCTCCAAGCGCCCATGCCCAGCCTTTACGGGATTCCACAAATGCGAGCGGAATTTTTTATCGCTGGCATACATTAATTCATCTACACAACACCTCTATTCTTGTCCTTGTCACCATCGGTGCATGCTGTCCGCCGGTTGACCCGGCCCTAAGACACACGAGGGTGTCGTGATGGAAATATGCCAGAGAGGCAATAATAAAGATGTTATTATTATATTTCCTTGTTCATGATAAATGTTTATTATTCATGCCAGAATTGTATTATCGGAAACTTAAATACATGTGTGGATACATAAAGGAATACCATGTCCCTAGTGAGCCTCTACTAGACTAGCTCGTTGATCAAAGATGGTTAAGATTTCCTAACCATGGACATGTGTTGTCACTTGATAACGGGATCACATCATTAGGAGAATGATGTGATGGACAAGACACATCCGTTAGTTCAGCATATGATCGTTCAGTTTATTGCTACTGCTTTCTTAATGTCAAATACATATTCCTTCGACCATGAGATCATGTAACTCCCGGATACCAGAGGAATACCTTTTGTGCTATTAAACGTCACAACGTAACTGGGTGATCATAAAGATGCTCTACAGGTATCTCCGAAGGTGTCTGTTGAGTTGGCATGGATAGAGATTGAGATTCGCTCCGTGTATCGGAGAGGTATCTCTGGGCCCTCTCGGTAATACACATCATAAGAAGCTTTCAAGCAAAGTGACTAAGGAGTTAGTTATGAGATGATGTATTCCGGAATGAGTGAAGAGACTTGCCGGTAATGAGATGAAACTAGGTATGAAGATACCGACGATCGAATCTCGGGCAAGTAACATACCGACAGACAAAGGGAATTACGTATGTTGTCATAAAGGTTCGACCGATAAAGATCTTCGTAGAATATGTAGGAACCAATATGGGCATCCAGGTTCTGCTGTTGGTTATTGACCGAAGAGGCATCTCGGTCATGTCTACATCATTCTCGAACCTGTAGGGTCCGCGTGCTTAACGTTCGTTGACGATATAGTATTATATGAGTTATGTGAGTTGATGAACGAATGTTGTTCGGAGTCCCGGATGAGATCACAGACATGACTAGGAGCTTCATAATGGTTCGGAGGTAAATATTGATATATAGGACGATGATATTTGGTCACTGGAAAGGTTTCGAAATGTATCGGGTAGTCATCGTGTCACCGGAAGGGGTTCGGGGAGGCCCCAGGAGGTTATTGGGCCATATGGTCCAAAAGAGGGGAGCACACCAGCCCACAAGGGGCTGGCACGCGCCACCTCTAGGCCGCTGGCCCTAGGGAAGGAAAGGGGGGGAGGGCTAGCCCCTCATGCCTTCCCTCCACCTAAGAGAAAGGAAAGGGGAGTGGGGGGGGGGGCGGGGGCGCCACCCTCTCCCGCCTTCCCCCCGCGCGCCCAAGAAGGAGGGGAGGGGGGGGGGGGGCGACCAGGGCAGGTGCCCAAGGTGGCCGCCGGCCCCTTGGGGGAACCCTAGCTGCCTCCCCTCCTCCCCCACCTATATATGTGTGTGGAGGGAGAGGGCAACACGCACCATGATTCCCTAGCCGTGTGCGCCGCCCCTCTCCCTCTAGTTCATCCTCTGTCATATTTTCGTAGTGCTCGGCGAAGCCCTGCGGAGATAATTGCATCACCACCATTACCACACCATCGTGCTGTCGGAACTCATCTACTACTTCGCTCATCTTTTTTTTTGAAAGAAAACATCCACTTTATTAATTGGAAATGATAGTTACATCGTCTATAAGAAAAGGTAGAATATTCTCCATAGGCTCCTCAAACCAATCTCTAGTTACAGAAACTTTCGCTAGCCTAGCAAGTTCATGAGCAACCTTATTAGCAATGTTCAAATCTAGTCAACGGAAAATCGCATGCCATGAAGTAGCAATCCTCGAATACTACTTCGCTCATCTTGCTGGATCAAGAAGACGAGGATGTCATCAAGCTGAACATGTGCTGAACGCGGAGGTGTCGTACGTTTGGTACTTGATCGGGCGGACCGTGAAGGTTTACGACCACATCAACCACGTTGATAAACGCTTCCGCTTAACGGTCTATGAGGGTACGTAGACATACTCTACCCTCTCGTAGCTATGCATCTCCATGGATAGATCTTGCGTGTGCGTGGTTTTTTTGTTTTCCATGCAACGTTCCCCAACGGTGGCATCAGAGCCAAGTCTATGCGTAGATGATATGCATGAGTAGAACACAAAGGAGTTGTGGGCGGTGGTGGTCATACTGCTTACCACCAACGTCTTATTTTGATTCAGCGGTATTGTAGGATGAAGCGGCCCGGACCAACCTTACATGTCCACGCACATGAGACCGGTTCCACCGACTGACATGCAACTTGTTTTGCATAAAGGTGGCTGGCGGGTGTATGTTTCTCCTACTTTAGTTGAATCGAATTTGACTACGACCAGTCCTTGAAGAAGGTTAAAACAACAAACTTGCCAATCACCATTGTGGTTTTGCGTAGGCAAGAACAGTTCTTGCTAGTTTCCCGTAGCAGCCACGTAAAACTTGCAACAACAAAGTAGAGGACGTCTAACTTGTTTTTGCAGGGTATGTTGTGATGTGATATGGTCAAAACATGATGTGGTAACGTTGTTGTATGGGATGATCATGTTTTGTAATATCGACAGCAGGCAGGAGCCTTAGGGTTGTCTCTTAATTATTGTATGAAATGCAAGAGCCATGTAATTGCTTTACTTTATCGCTATTGGTTAACAATAGTTGGCGAGACGACCCCGACGCAACGATGGAGGTCAAGGTGTCCAGCCAATGACGATGGAGATCATGACGATGCTTTGGAGATGGAGATCAAAAGCACAAGGCGATGATGGCCATATCATGTCACATATTTTGATTGCATGTGATGTTTATCCTTTATGGATCTTATTTTGCTTAGAACAATGGTAGCATTATAAGATGACCCCTTCACTTAATTTCAAGATAAAAGTGTTCTCCCTAAGTATGGACCGTTGCCAAAGTTCGTCATTTCGAAGCACCTCATGATGATCGGGTGTGACAGACTCTACGTTCATATACAATGAGTGTAAGACAGTTTTGCACATGCAGAATACTTGGGTTAAACTTGACGAGCCTAGCATGTACAAACATGGTCTCGGAACACTAGAGACCAAAAGGTCGAACGTGAGTCATATAGTAGATATGATCAACATAGAGATGTTCCCCATTGATGACTACCCCATCTCACGTGATGATCGGACATGGGTTAGTTGATTTGGATCATGTGTCACTTAGATAACTCGAGGGGTGTTATTTTAAGTGGGAGTTCATTAGTAATTTGATTAACTGAACTTAGTTATCATGAACTTAGTCTTAATAGTTTTTGCATATCTATGTTGTAGATCAATGACCCGTGCTACCGTTTTAATGCGTTCCTAGAGAAAGCTAAGTTGAAAGATGATGGTAGCAACTACACGGACTGGGTCCGTAACTTGAGGATTATCCTCATTGCTGCATAGAAGAATTATGTTCTTGATGCACCGCTAGGTGACAGACCTGCTGCAGGAGCTATTGCAGATGTTATGAACGCCTGGCAGGCTCAATCTGATGACTACTCAATAGTTCAGTGTACCATGCTTTACGACTTAGAACCGGGACTTCAAAGATGTTTTGAATGCCCCTGAGCATATGAGATGTTCCAAGAGCTGAAGTTGATATTTCAAGCTAATGCCCAGGTTAAGAGATATGAAGTCTCCAACAAGTTCTATAGCTGCAAGATGGAGGAGAACAGTTCTGTCAGTGAACACATACTCAAAATGTCTGGGGTATCATAACCACTTGACTCAGCCAGGAATTGATCTTCCAGTTGAGAGTGTTGTTGACAGAGTTCTTCAGTCACTGCCACCGAGCTACAAAGGCTTTGTGATGAACTATAACATGCAAGGGATGATGAAAATGATTCCCGAGCCCTTCTCAAGGCTTAAGGCTGCGGAGGTAGAAATCAAGAAGGAGCATCAAGTGTTGATGGTTAACAAGACCACTAGTTTTAATAAAAAGGGCAAGGGAAATAAAGGGAACTTCAAGAAGAATGGCAAGCAAGTTTCCGCTCCCGTGAAGAAGCCCAAAGCTAGACCTGAGGGAGTCCTGGATTAGGGGGTGTCCAGATGGCCGGACTATACCTTCAGCCGGACTCCTGGACTATGAAGATACAAGATTGAAGACTCCGTCCCGTATCCAGAAGGGACTTTCCTTGGCGTGGAAGGCAAGCTTGGCGATACGGATATGAAGATCTCCTACCATTATAACCGACTCCGTGTAACCCTAACCCTATCCGGTGTCTATATAAACCGGAGGGTTTTAGTCCGTAGGACAACATACACATCAACAATCATACCATAGGCTAGCTTCTAGGGTTTAGCCTCCTTGATCTCGTGGTAGATCTACTCTTGTACTACCCATATCATCAATATTAATCAAGCAGGACGTAGGGTTTTACCTCCGTCGAGAGGGCCCGAACCTGGGTAAAACTTCGTGTCCCTTGTCTCCTGTTACCATCCGGCCTAGACGCACAGTTCGGGACCCCCTACCCGAGATCCGCTGGTTTTGACACCGACATTGGTGCTTTCATTGAGAGTTCCTCTGTGTCGTCACCGTCAGGCTTGATGGCTCCTACGATCATCAATGGCGATGCAGTCCAGGGTGAGACCTTCCTCCCCGGACAGATCTTCGTCTTTGGTGGCTTCGCACTGCGGGCCAATTCACTTGGCCATATGGAGCAGATCGAAAGCTATGCCCCTGGCCGTCAGGTCAGATTTGGAAGCTTAAACTACACAGCTGACATCCGCGGGGACTTGATCTTCGACAGATTCGAGCCTCTGCCGAGCGCGCCGCACTGTCACGACGAGCATGATCTAGCTCTGCCGCCGAACAGTGCCCTGGAGGCCGCACCCGCATCGGCTCCGACCCTTAATTCGGAGCCAACTGCGCCGATCAAGGATGGGCGGTTGGATGCCACCTCGGGGGCTGCGACCCCAACGGCGATTGAGCCAAGCACAAGCCCCGTATTCTGTGAGACTCGTGACTCCAAGGAGCCGGACTCCTCTCCGGACTCTGAACCCTCCGCGCCCCTACCGGTCGAATCCGATTGGGCACCGATCATGGAGTTCACTGCCGCGGACGTCTTTCAGCACTCGCCTTTCGGCGATATCCCGAAGTCACTGAAGCCTCTCTCTTTATCAAGAGAGCCCTGGCCGAACTATGGTCAGCAAGGTTGGGGTACGGACGATGAAGAAATTCAAAGCCCACCCACCACCCACTTTGTAGCCACTGTCGACGACTTAACCGACATGCTCGACTTCGACTCCGAAGACATCAACGGTATGGATGCCGATGAAGGAGATGATGAAGAACAGCGCCTACTAGGCCCTGGAAAGCCACCTCATCGTATGACATATACATGGTGGACACCCCAAAAGAGGGAGATGGCGATGGAACAGCGGAGGATGACCCCTCCAAGAAACAGCCTAAGTGCCGGCGCCAGCGGCGCCGCTCAAAATCCCGCCAAAACAAACAAGGTGATTCCAGCACGGGAGATAATAATACCCCGGAAAGCGCCAAAGAAAACCCCCTCCAGCAAGATTTAGCACAGGAGGATGGAGAAACCAGCCCTCATGAGAGAGCGGCAGACAAAAAGGTCGAGGACGATAATTATATGCCTCCCTCCGAAGACGAGGCAAGCCTCGACGACGACGAATTCGTCGTGCCAGAGGATCCCGTCGAGCAAAAGCGTTTTCAACGCAGGCTTATGGCCATGGCAAGATGCCTCAAGAAAAAACAGCAACAACTTCGAGCTGATCAAGATTTGCTAGTCGACAGATGGACTGAAGTCCTTGCGACCGAAGAGCATAAACTCGAACGCCCCTCCAAGAGCTACCCAAAGCGCAGGTTGCTACCCCGATTAGAGGAGGAAGAACTTGATGCGGCCGAGCGGCCACCTCGTGGTCGCGACAGAGAGGCCTCTTGGCCCTCCACTCAAGCCGCACCCCGTACCAAGGCACGGGAATATGCGCCGGACTTACGAGACATGTTAGAGGATAAGGCAAGGAAAACAAGATCGATCCATGGATCGCGTGGGCGCCCCACGGCTCGAGACGGTAACCGTCACGCCAGCCACAAATTCGGCGGGGCCGAACACAGTAGACAAGGCTCATTGGAGCTACGTCACGATATAGCCCAGTACAGAGGCGCCGCACACCCACTCTGCTTTACAGACAAAATAATGGATCATCAAATCCCCGAGGGTTTCAAACCCGTAAACATCGAATCATATGATGGCACAACAGATCCTGCGGTATGGATCGAGGATTATCTCCTTCATATCCACATGGCCCGCAGTGATGATTTCCACGCCATCAAATACCTCCCACTCAAGCTTAAAGGACCAGCTCGGCATTGGCTTAACAGCTTGCCAACAGGATCAATCAGTTGTTGGGAGGACCTGGAAGCCGCATTCCTCGACAATTTCCAGGGCACTTATGTGCGACCCCCAGACGCCGATGACCTAAGTCACGTAATTCAGCAGCCAGAGGAATCGGCCAGGCAATTCTGGACACGGTTCCTAACAAAGAAAATCAAATAGTCGACTGTCCGGACGCTGAGGCCCTAGCAGCCTTCAAACACAATATCCGTGACGAGTGGCTGGCCCGGCACCTTGGACAGGAAAAGCCGAAATCTATGGCAGCACTCACGACACTCATGACCCGCTTTTGCGCGGGAGAAGACAGCTGGCTTGCTCGTAGCAACAATATGACCAAGAACCCTGGTAATTCGGACACCAGGGACAGTAGTGGCAGGTCGCGTCGCAACAAGCAGAAGCGCCGCATTAACGGCGACAATGCTGAGGATACGACAGTTAATGCCGGATTCAGAGGCTCTAAATCCGGTCAGCGGAAAAAGCCATTCAAAAGGAATCCTAGGGGCCCGTCCAGTTTGGACCGAATACTCGACCGCTCGTGCCAGATACATGGCACCCCCGAAAAGCCAGCCAATCACACCAACAGGGATTGTTGGGTGTTCAAGCAGGCAGGCAAGTTAAACGCCGAAAATGAAGACAAGGGGCTGCATAGCGATGACGACGAGGAGCCCCGGCCGCCGAACAACAGTGGACAGAAGGGTTTTCCCCCACAAGTGCGGACGGTGAACATGATATACGCAACCCATGTCCCCAAAAGGGAGCGGAAGCGTGCGTTAAGGGACGTATACGCGGTAGAGCCAGTCGCCCCAAAGTTCAACCCATGGTCCTCCTGCCCGATCACCTTTGATCGAAGGGACCATCCCACTAGCATCCGTCATGGCGGATTCGCCGCATTGGTTCTAGACCCAATTATTGACGGATTTCATCTCACTAGAGTCCTTATGGACGGCGGCAGTAGCCTGAACCTGCTTTACCAGGATACAGTGCGGAAAATGGGCATAGATCCCTCGAGGATTAAGCCCACCAAAACGACCTTTAAAGGCGTAATACCAGGTGTAGAGGCCAACTGTATAGGCTCAGTCACACTTGAAGTGGTCTTCAGATCTCCGGATAATTTCCGAAGCGAGGAGTTAATCTTCGACATAGTCCCGTTTCGCAGTGGCTATCACGCACTGCTCGGGCGAACCGCATTCGCTAAGTTCAATGCGGTACCGCATTACGCATACCTTAAGCTCAAGATGCCAGGCCCTCGAGGAGTAATTACGGTCAATGGAAACACTGAACGCTCCCTCCGAACGGAGGAGCACACGGCGGCCCTTGCAGCGGAAGTTCAAAGCAGCCTCTCCAGGCAGTTCTCCAGTCCGGCCAATAAACGACCGGACACCGTCAAGCGCACCCGGAGTGACCTACAACAAGACCGCGTGGCACGATCCGAGCAGGCGTAGCAATGCGGCCCCAACCCCAACCCTCGCAAAAAGGCGACGCCAGTACTTCGCGTACATAACTACGCTCTAGAGATACCATGGGCACAGGGGGAGGGGCACCATCACGGCACGCCCAAAACACGGCTTAAACCGTACCAGGGGCTGCCGATTTTTTAATTTTCTCTTACTTTCAGGACTTCATCCTTCGGAAGGCCTGTTCGGCAGTTCAATTGCCGCACAAACGATGCAAGAACCAGGGAAGCAGACAAGCCACGCCGCACTACGGAACTCCCAGGTGGTCTCTATCACGAGCAGTATACCCGTTCCGCATACTATTCCGCAGCTTGCCCCTGGAACGGACATGTTAACTAGTCCAACCTTCCACTTATCGCATTATTTGTATCGTTCTGCTTTGATCGCAGCCCTTTTTAATAAACAATGCATAGCTTTCGTCTATTTTTGCATTACCTTTTTCTTTATATATGTTCCTTAACGACATGTTGCACCCGTACACGTTGGTACGGCCAAAATACGCCAGGGGCTTTAGTACCCCTCAATATGGTGTGAGAAGTCCGAACACTTTAACAAGTGCGGCACCCCGAACTTATAGCATTATATGCATCGGCTCCGAATCATGTCTTGGGTCAATAGTTGGGTTTGCCCGGCTCCTATGTTTTGGTGCCTTACGTTCCGCTATATCGGCTAAGGTAGCACTAGGAGAACCACTGCGATTGTGCCCCAGTTGAGCTGGGTCGAGCACCTCAGTGGAGAAAGCTAAAACTGACTGTCATGATGAAGCGAGAGCTGGTCGCTGTTCGAGAGGTTTTTTCGAGTCCCTAAAGACTTATGCCGCTTAGGGCGAGGAGCCGGCTCTGTCCGGCCAAGGCGTGGATAGCGCCCCGAACTCGGTCTTCCGAATACCAGGGGCTTCGCCGAAATTTAAAATTATAGAATTCTATGGCTAAGTGAGAGTGTTCACGCATTATAGTCCGATTGCCTTGTTCGTTGGGCTGAGCGCCTCCCTCGAAGGACCCAAACATGGGAAAAAGAGCGCTCAGGTTTATCCCCGAACACCCCAGCACTAGCGGCACGGGGGCAGAAGCCGACGACTCGCCATCTCTCAGAATTGATAAACAGCCGCACAGAAGGTAATATTTTAAATTCCAACAGCATTGCTTAGCGCATATAAACAAGTTTTCAGCGCACAGGACAAAACGAGCAAGTTTCACTCAAAAATTACATCCCTAGAACATTCATCCGCCACAAGGCAGGCACCCTTCAGAACATCCTTATAGTAATTCTCGGGCTTGCGATGCTCTTTCCCCGGCGGTGGCCCGTCCTTCACAAGCTTCTCAGCATCCAGCTTGCCCCAGTGCACCTTAGCACGGGCAAGGGCCCTATGGGCACCTTCAATGCAGACGGAGCGCTTGATGACTTCGAGCCTTGGACAGGCCTCCACCAGCCGCCGCACCAGCCCGAAATAGCTCCCAGGCAGAGCCCCTCCAGGCCACAGCCGAACTAATGAGGCCCTTCATGGCCTGTTCGGCCGCCTTGTGGAGCTCGACCAGTTGCTTCAGCTGGTCGCTCAGGGGCACGGGGTGTCCGGCCTCAGTGTACTGAGACCAGAACACCTTCTCCGTCGAGCTGCCCTCCTCGGCTCGATAGAATGTGGCGGCATCGGACACACTCCGGGGAAGATCTGCGAACGCTCCTGGAGAGCTCCAGATTCGGTTAAGTAACAAGTAACTCATGTTTATGTGTTTGCTTTGCATAAAGAATGCCTTACCCGCCGCTATCTTCTTCTCCTCATCCAACTCCTGGAGGGTCTTCTGGGATTCGGCCTTGGCAGATTTGGCATTTTCAATAGCCACCGCAAGCTCGGACGCTTGCGTCTTTGAGTCAAGCTCCAAACTCTCATGCTTTTCCATGAAAGCCTGGAGCTCTTGCCGCACCTTGCCAACTTCGGCCTCATACTTCTCCCGCTCGGTGCGCTCCGAGGCTGCCCTTTTCTCGGCCTCAATCTAGCGCTTTCTTAAGGGCCGCCACCTCAGACGTGGCCCCTACAATAGCCACGATAATCTTGTCATTTTTTGCAATTGCACCTTTTATATATATATTTAAACATGGTATTTCTTACCTTCATTGTCCTCGAGCTGCTTCTTGGCACGACCGAGCTCTTGCTCGGACCGCTCGAGGTTCTGCTTTAGCGTGTCCACTTCCGCAGTCAGTGCGGCGGACGCAAGCAGAGAAGCCTGCATACGCATATTGACTCCTTTTGTTAGACTCCTGCGAATTTTATTTGATCCTCTATTCGGCTTTTCTTCCCGAACGCCAAACAGAGCATCAGGGGCTACTGTCTATGCGGTAATATTATTTACACATTCTTTACTTACCTCAAAGCCTGTCAAAAGGCTAGTACAAGCTTCAGTCAGTCCGCTCTTGGCGGACTGAACCTTCTGGACCACCGCACTCATAATAGGCGGTGCTCCTCGTCGATGGAGGCGCCTTGGAGCGCCTCCAACATATTGTCCGGCGCCTCCGGTTGGACGGGGGCCGCCGGCACGGTGGACTTGCTCCTCTTGGAAGGAGGTCCCCCGCCGGACTCTGGAACCTTTGAAGGTTCCGGAGCGGTGTCCGGCCTAGAGCCGGACTTGGAGCCCTGGGGGGTTTCATCCCCTTTACTCCTGGAGTCCGGGAGGTCGCCTTGCGGCGCCTCCAGGACCACCTCCTCCCGGCTTGGAACCTGTTGAGACAACACTTCGGTGTCGTCCGTAGGGCGGGGGAGGAAGCCGTCGGAAGCGAGTTCACATCCGACGAGTCCAGTGAGCCGCTCGACGACGCGTCGAGCCGGTCTTTGGGTGGGCTGCATAAACATATTCGACGTAAGGGAAAGCTGTGCAATAAACGAATACTATGAATTACTCTGGTATCCGGATACTTACGATTTGGCCAGGGGCTTGGCCCTAGGCGCCCACTCCTCTCCGCCGCCGTCGGCGTTGGTGGAGCAGTCCGGAGGAAGGGTTTTCCCCTTCTTGGACCCTTCGGCCTCCCCAGTTGGGGCGGCCTTCCTTTTCTTCCCTTCCCCCGCTAGAGGGGGAGGGGTCTATTCTTCCTCCTCCTCGTCTTCGCGGGAGGAGTGCGTCTTGGATTCGTCGGATGATGAATCCGACACCTCCGGGCGTCGGACACTCTTTCAAGTCCCCGTGGCCTTCTTCTTGACCTTCTTCTCCGGCACCACATAGGGTGCCGGAACCAGCAGCCTCGCCAAGTGAGCGTCCGCTGGGCCTTCAGGCAAAGGGGACGGACATTTGATCTGTCCGGACGTCACCTGCCAATCCTGTCAAAGGAAAGGGAGCTTAGATCCCGCATAGAGTCAAACTATGAAAAACTGATACCCTGTAAAAGGAAAAAACAGCTTACCGCGAGAGCATGACGCTGCGCACTGAATCCGCGATCCTCAGTAGCGGATGCGGGAGCCTCGGCGCCCTTGAAAAGCACCTTCCAGGCATCTTCGTACGTCGTGTCAAAGAGCCTGCTCAGAGTTTGGTGCCGCGCCGGGTCGAACTCCCACAGGTTGAAAGCCCGTTGTTGGCATGGGAGGATCAAGCGGATGAGCATAACCTGGACTACGTTGACAAGTTTGAGCTTCTTGTCCACCAGGGTTTTGACGCATGTTTGGAGTCCGGTCAGCTCTCCTTTTTACCCCACGACAGGCCTGTCTCTTTCCAGGACGTGAGCCACGTTGGGGGTCTGGACCGGAACTCGGGGGGTGCGACCCATTCGGCGTCGCGCGGCTCGGTGATGTAAAACCACCCCGATTGCCACCCCTTCAGGGTCTCCACAAAGGAGCCCTCGAGCCATAGGACGTTGGCCATCTTGCCCACCATGGCGCCTCCGCACTCCGCTTGGCTGCCGTGCACCACCTTCGGCTTGACGTTGAAAGTCTTGAGCCATAGGCCGAAATGGGGGCGGATGCGGAGGAAGGCCTCGCACACGACGATAAACGCCGAGATGTTGAGGACGAAGTTCGGGGCCAGATCATGGAAATCCAAGCCGTAGTAGAACATGAGCCCCCGGACAAATGGGTGGAGAGGGAAGCCCAGGCCATAGAGGAAATGGGGGAGAAACACCACCCTCTCATGGGGCCTAGGGGTGGGGATGAGCTGCCCCTTCTCAGGGAGCCGGTACGCGATGTCGTTAGACAGGTATCCGGCCTTCCTCAGCTTTTTGATATGTCCCTCCGTGACGGAGGAGACCATGCCTCCCGCTCCGGACATGGCTGGAGAAGGTTGAGGTGGGGAGTGCGGACTTGGGCGCTGGAGCTCGAGTGCGCAAGAATGGATAGGAGAAGGAGGAAGAAGGCGTAGGTGAAAAGGTGGATCCTTATCCCCTTATATGGGTGGATGCAACTACATGTCCCCACCAGCCTGGTAAAACTCGCCTATCTCCAAGCGCCGTAATCAATGGCGCGGTTGGGTTACCCACGCCCGTGTTCATGAGAATGACGGAATAAGGGGACACGATCTCTGCTTTAACAAGACGTGCCAAGGAAACCGCCTCGCATAACGCGCTGAGATGGGACAGTAAAACGGTTTGAATAAAAGCTTGGCCGTGGTGGGATTCACACTACGAAATACGTCAGCAGATTAGATTTGTGTAAATATTATTCTCTCTATGGCAATATGTGGAAACTTATTTTGCAGAGCCGGACACTATCTTTGTGTTCAAAATCTTCTATGAAGTACTTGGAGGAGGAACCCGCCTTGCAATGCCGAAGACAATCTGCGTGCCGGACTCGTCGTCATTGAAGCCTGGTTCAGGGGCTACTGAGGGAGTCCTGGATTAGGGGGTGTCCGGATGGCCGGACTATACCTTCAGCCGGACTCCTGGACTATGAAGATACAAGATTGAAGACTCCGTCCCGTGTCCGAAAGGGACTTTCCTTGGCGTGGAAGGCAAGCTTGGCGATACGGATATGAAGATCTCCTACCATTGTAACCGACTCCGTGTAACCCTAACCCTATCCGGTGTCTATATAAACCAGAGGGTTTTAGTCCGTAGGACAACATACACATCAACGATCATACCATAGGCTAGCTTCTAGGGTTTAGCCTCCTCGATCTTGTGGTAGATCTACTCTTGTACTACCCATATCATCAATATTAATCAAGCAGGACGTAGGGTTTTACCTCCATCGAGAGGGCCCGAACCTGGGTAAAACTTTGTGTCCCTTGTCTCCTGTTACCATCCGGCCTAGACACACAGTTCGGGACCCCCTACCCGAGATCCGCTGGTTTTGACACCGACAGGACCAAGTCTGAAACTGAGTGCTTCTACTGCAAAGGGAATGGTCACTGGAAGCGGAACTGCCCCAAATACTTGGCGGATAAGAAGGATGGCAAAGTGAACAAAGGTATATTTGATATACATGTTATTTATGTGTACCTTACTAATCCTCGTAGTAGCGCCTGGGTATTTGATACTGGTTCGGTTGCTCATATTTTTAACTCGAAACAAGAGCTGCGGAATAAACGAAGATTGGCTAAGGACGAGGTGACGATGCACGTCGGGAATGGTTCCAAGGTCAATGTGATCGCCGTCGGCAAGCAACCTCTACGTCTACCTTCAGGATTAGTTTTAGACCTCAATAATTGTTATTTTGGTTTTTCCTGACCGAGGTCCCGGACACTGTGTTTAAAGGCCGCTAGGGCTTCCGCGTCCGAACAGTCTACGATTTGGTTCTTTTTAACTAAGAACCTAGTCCAGAGCTTCCTGGCTGACTCCCCGGGCTGCTGGACGATGTGACTTAAGTCATCGGCATCTGGTGGCCGGATGTATGTACCTTGGAAGTTGTCGGAAGGCGTCTTCCAGATCTTCCCAGCTGCCGATAGAGTTTTTAGGCAGACTGTTTAACTAGTACCTTGCTGGTCCTTTGAGTTTTAGTGGGAGGTATTTGATGGCATGAAAGTCGTCTCCTCGAGCCATATGAATATGGAGAAGAAAATCCTCGATCCATACCGCGGGATCAGTTGTTCCATCATATGGTTTGATATTCACGGGTTTAAACCCTGCTGGGAATTCATACTCCATTACTTCCTCAGTGAAGCAGAGTGGGTGTGCGGCGCCTCTATATTGGGCCACGTCGCGATGTAGCTTAGATGGAGTCCGTCTGTGGTTTTCGGCCCAGGCGTGACTAGACTTGTTCCGTCCGAATAGGTAGCTGACGTTGCGTGTCGAGGCACGTCCTCACGATCTGTAGATCGATCTGGTATGTCCTACTCTACTATCCAGGTCCTGCCGAGGGTCGTATGCATGACCCCGAGCTGTTTTATCTCTATTTTTCTTTGGGGTGAGGCGGGCTGCTGTTCGGCTTGAGCTGCCGCTTTATCCCGATTACATGGTGGTCGGTTAGCTGCATTGTCCTGACCGCGTGGTACAGGCTCCAGCGCTTCCTTATCGAACTGAGGTAGCAATCTGCTCTGCGGGTAACCCTTGGTTGTGCGCCTGGGGCCATATTCTTCGGCCACTAGGATATTGGTCCATCTATCGTTGAGTAGGTCTTGGTCAGCTTGAAGCTGCTGCTGTTTCTTTTTCAGGCTCCTTGAAGTGGCTAATAGCCGGCGTTTAAAGCGCTCCTACTCGAGAGGTTCCTCAGGCACGATGAAATCCTCGTCGCCGAGGCTCTCCTCATCCTCGGAGAGCGAAATATAATTAATGTCCTCCAAGTCTTCGTGTATGGTCTGTTCATGCGGGCTATCGTGCCCGTCTTCCAGTTCATCCTGTTCGGATGTTGCCCCAACAGGGGCTTTATTGTCTTCGGCATCGTCCGGGGTGTTGTTTTCTCCGGTGCCGGTATTACTGTCTTTTGCATGACGTGACTTAGAGCGGCGCTGCTGACGCCGGTGTCTGGGCTGTGTCTCAGGAGGTTCATCCTCAACTGGATCTTCTTTGTCATCGTCGTTAGTTTCTTTAGGTGTATCCACCGTGTATATGTCGTATGAAGAAGTGACCGTCCCGCGTCCGGTGAGTGGCGGGTTTCGGCCCTGCTCTTCTTCGGCATCGTCATCTATACCGTTGAAGTCTTCGGAGCCGTAATCGAGCATGTCGGTTAAGTCCTCGACAATGGCTATGGAGTGGGTGGCGGGTGGGAAGCAAGATTCTCCATCATCAGCCCCTAGTTCGAATCGAACATAGTTCGACTATGAGTCCCCCGCCAAGGACAGGTTTTTCAATGAGTTTAGCATGTCGCCCAAAGGTGAGTGTTGGAAGATGTCTGCGGCGCTGAATTCGAAGATCGATAAATGATCAAGTTTGGTGTCCGCGGGCTCACATGGTTTGGAACTTGTTTTGGACTCTAACTTATATGATTTGAATGAAACTAACCCGGACTGACGCTATTTTCAGCAGAATTGCCATGATGTTGTTTTATGTGCAGAAAACAAAAGTTCTCGGAATGACCTGAAACTCCACGGAATATCTTACAATAAATAATAAAAAATCCTCGCCAAAGTTGAAGACCAGAGGTCCCACACCCTTTCCACGAGGGTGGGGGCGCCCCCTACCTCGTGGGCCCCTTGGAGACCTCCCGACTCCAACTCCAACTCTATATATCTGCTTTCGGGGAGGAAAAAATAGGAGAGAAGATTTCATCACATTTTACGATACGGAGCCGCCGCCAAGCCCTAAAACCTCTCGGGAGGGCTGATCTGGAGTCCGTTCGCGGCTCCGGAGAGGGGGATTCGTCACCGTCGTCATCATCAACCATCCTCCATCACCAATTTCATGATTCTCACCATCGTGCGTGAGTAATTCCATCGTAGGCTTGCTAGACGGTGATGGGTTGGATGAGATTTATCATGTAATCGAGTTAGTTTTGTTAGGGTTTGATCCCTAGTATCCACTATGTTCTGAGATTGATGTTGCTATGACTTTGCTATGCTTAATGCTTGTCACTAGGGCCCGAGTGCCATGATTTCAGATCTGAACCTATTATGTTTTCATCAATATATGAGAGTTCTTGATCCTATCTTGCAAGTCTATAGTCACCTATTATGTGTTATGATCCGGTAACCGCGAAGTGACAATAATCGGGATACTTACCGGTGATGACCGTAGTTTGAGGAGTTCATGTATTCACTATGTGCTAATGCTTTGTTCCGGTTCTCTATTAAAAAGAGGCCTTAATATCCCTTAGTTTCCCTTAGGATCCTGCTGCCACGGGAGGGTAGGACAAAAGATGTCATGCAAGTTCTTTCCATAAGCACGCATGACTATATTCGGAATACATACCTACATTACATTGATGAATTGTAGCTAGTTCTGTGTCATCCTATGTTATGACTGTCACATGATGAACCGCATCCGGCATAATTATCCATCATTGATCCGATGCCTACGAGCTTTCCATATACTGGTTTACGCTTATTTACTTTCTCGTTGCTATTGTTACAATCACTACAAAATACCAAAAACATTAATTTGCTTTCGTTACTCTTTTGTTACCGTTACCATCACTATCATATTACTTTGCTACTAAACACTTTGCTGCAGATACTAAGTTTCCAGGTGTGGTTGAATTGACAACTCAGCTGCTAATACTTGAGAATATTCTTTGGCTCCCCTTGTGTCGAATCAATAAATTTAGGTTGAATACTCTACCCTCGAAAGTTGTTGCGATCCCCTATACTTGTGGGTCATCAAGACTAATTTCTGGCGCCATTGCCGGGGAACATAGCTCTATTCTTTGAGTCACTTGGGATTTATATCTGCAGGACACTATGAAGAACTTGAAAGATGCTAAGACAACAATTTATCCCTCAACTACGAGGGGAGGTAAGGAACTGCCATCTAGCTCTGCACTTGATTCACCTTCTGTTATGAGTAAGCTTGCGGCACGTAAACCTGCTTCTGCTATTCGTTCTGATATGTCGCATGTTATTGATGATGCTACTTCTGCTATACATGATACTTATGATGAAACTACTTCTATGCTTGATACTACTGTGCCACTTGGTGATTTTCTCGAGGAACGACTTGCTAGGGCTAGAGAGATTGAAAATATTGAATCTGATTATGATGATGAAGAATCACTTGTTATTCCTGAGGGTTATTTATTTGATCCAGAAGCTTCTTTAGCTATTTTAGCTTGCAAAGATAGATATGAACTCAAAAGGTTATTAGCTAAATGGAATAAGCAATCTCTAAATGCTAGGATGAAACCTGACCCTTCTTTTGCTACTTCACCTATCTGTGTTACTGATAAGGATTATGAATTCTTTGTTGATCCTGATATAATTACTTTAGTTGAATCTGATCCTTTTCATGGCTATGAATCTGAAACTGTTGTGGCACATCTTACTAAATTAAATGATATAGCCACCCTATTCACTAATGATGAGAGATCTCGCTACTTTTATATCCTCAAAATATTTCCATTCTCATTAAAGGGTGATGCTAAAATATGGTTTAATTCTCTTCATCCTGGTTGTGTGCGTAGTCCCCAGGATATGATTTACTACTTCTTTGCTAAATTTTTCCCTGCTCATAAGAAACAAGCTGCTTTAAAGGAAATATACAACTTTGTGCAAATTAAAGAAGAGAGTCTCCCACAAGCTCGGGGGAGGCTTCTCAAGTTACTTAATGCTTTGCCTGATCACCCTCTTAAGAAAAATGACATACTTGATATCTTTTATAATGGACTAACCGATGCTTCCAGAGATTACCTGGATAGGTGTGCTGGTTCTCTTTTCAGGGAAAGGACACCGGATGAAGCTGAAATCTTATTGAATAATATGTTGACAAATGAAAATAATTGGGCACCTCCTGAGCCAGCTCCTACTCCAATTAATGATCCTATTCCTAAACCAACTCCAAAGAAGAGAGGTGTTCTATTTCTCGGTCCCGAAGATATGCAAGAGGCAAAGAAATCTATGAAATAAAAAGGTATTAAAGCTGAAGATGTTAAGAATTTACCTCCTATTGAAGAAATACATGGTCTTAATTTACCGCCTATTGAAGAAACATATGATCTTAATCCTTTATTTATTGAAGAACCTCCAGACCTCGACAACCCGACACAGGTAGTAAAGGTATATTCTCTCTATAGATATGATAGAGCTGAAATCTCTCCTACTAAAATTGCTAGTCAGTGCTTGGATGAGTTTGATAATTTTATGTTTAAGCAAGAAAACTTCAATGCTTATTTTGGTAGACAATTAAAACAAGGTGCTGATATGATTAAATATTTGGGTGATTATATGGCTAATATTAGAGGTGAACTTAAACTTGTTAGCAAACATGCTTCTATGGTTACCACTCAAGTAGAACAAGTACTTAAAGCTCAAAAGGAATTGCTCAATGAGATGAATAGTAAGAAAAATAATTATGCTGTTAAAGTGGCTACTAGAACTGGTAGAATGACTCAGGAACCTTTGTATCCTGAAGGCCACCCTAAGAGAATTGAGCAAGATTCTTAGAGAAATAATATTGATGCACCTAGTTCTTCTAAAAGGAAGAAAAAGAAAAATGATAGAACTATGCAAACTTCTAGTGAACCTATTGTTGAACCACCTGATAATCCAAATGGTATAACTATGTCTGATGCCGAAACACAATCTGGCAATGAACATGAACCTAATGAAAATGTTAACGATGATGTTCATAATGATGCTCAACCTAGTAATGATAATGATGTAGAAATTTAACCCGCTGTTGATCTTGATAACCCACAATCAAAGAATCAACGTTATGATAAGAAAGACTTTGTTGCTAGGAAACATGGTAAAGAAAGAGAGCCTTGGGTTCAGAAACCCATGCCTTTTCCTCCCAAACCATCCAAGAAAAAGGATGATGAGGATTTTGAGCGCTTTGCTGAAATGATTAGACCTATCTTTTTGCGTATGCGATTAACTGATATGCTCAAAATGAATCCTTATAGTAAGTATATGAAAGATATTGTCACAAATAAAATAAAGATACCAGAAGCTGAAATTTCCACCATGCTTGCTAATTATACTTTTAAGGGTGGAATACCAAAGAAACTTGGAGATCCAGGAGTACCTACTATACCATGCTCCATTAAAAGAAACTATGTTAAAACTGCTTTATGTGATCTTGGAGCCGGTGTTAGTGTTATGCCTCTCTCTTTATATCGTAGACTTGACTTGAATAAGTTGACACCTACTGAAATTGAAGGAAATATGCCCTAGAGGCAATAATAAAGTTATTATTTATTTCCTTATATCATGATAAATGTTTATTATTCATGCTAGAATTGTATTAACCGGAAACATAATACATGTGTGAATACATAGACAAACTTAGTGTCACTAGTATGCCTCTACTTGACTAGCTCGTTAATCAAAGATGGTTATGTTTCCTAACCATGAACAAAGTGTTGTTATTTGATTAACAAGGTCACATCATTAGTTGAATGATCTGATTGACATGACCCATTACATTAGCTTAGCACTCGATCGTTTAGTATGTTGCTATTGCTTTCTTCATGACTTATACATGTTCCTATGACTATGAGATTATGCAACTCCCGTTAGCCGGAGGAACACTTTGTGTGCTACCAAATGTCACAACGTAACTGGGTGATTATAAAGGAGCTCTATAGGTGTCTCCAATGGTAGATGTTGGGTTGGCGTATTTCGAGAATAGGATTTGTCACTCCGATTGTTGGAGAGGTATCTCTGGGCCCTCTCGGTAATGCACATCACATAAGCCTTGCAAGCATTGCAACTAATGAGTTGGTTGCGGGATGATGTATTACGGAACGAGTAAAGAGACTTGCCAGTAACGAGATTGAACTAGGTATTGGATACCGAGGATCGAATCTCGGGCAAGTAACATACCGATGACAAAGGGAACAACGTATGTTGTTATGCGGTCTGACCGATAAAGATCTTCGTGGAATATGTAGGAGCCAATATGGGCATCCAGGTCCCGCTATTGGTTATTGACTGGAGACGTGTCTCGGTCATGTCTACATTGTTCTCGAACCGTAGGGTCCGCACGCTTAACATTACGATGACAGTTATTATGAGTTTATGCATTTTGATGTACCGAAGATTGTTCGGAGTCCCGGATGTGATCATGGACACGACGAGGAGTCTCGAAATGGTCGAGACATAAAGATTGATATATTGGAAGCCTATGTTTGGATATCGGAAGTGTTCCGGGTGAAATCGGGATTTTTACCGGAACCCCCTGGGAGCTATATGGGCCTTAGTGGGCTTTAGTGGAAAGGAGAAAGGGGCAGCCCAAGGTGGGCCACGCGCCTCCCCCCTCCCCTAGTCCTATTAGGACAAGGAGAGGTGGCCGCCCCCCTCTCTCTCTCTTTCCCCCCTCGAGGAATCCTATTCCAACTAGGATTGGGGGGGGGGGGAATCCTACTCCCAGAGGGAGTAGGACTCCCTTGGCGCGCCCTCCTTGGCCGGCCGCCCCCTCCCCCTTGGCTCCTTTATATACGGAGGCAAGGGGGCACCCTAGGACACACAAGTTGATCCTTGAGATCGTTCCTTAGCCGTGTGCGGTGCCCCCTGCCACCATATTCCACCTCGATCATATTGTAGCGGTGCTTAGGCGAAGCCCTGCGACGGTAGAACATCAAGATCGTCACCACGCCGTCGTGCTGACGGAACTCCTCCCCGACGCTTTGCTGGATCGAAGCCCGGGGATCATCATCGAGCTGTATGTGTGCTAAGAACTCGGAGGTGCCGGAGTAACGGTGCTTGGATCGGTCGGATCGGGAAGACGTACGACTACTTCCTCTATGTTGCGTTAATGCTTCCGCAGTCGGTCTGCGTGGGTACGTAGACAGCACTCTCCCCTCTCGTTTCTATGCATCACCATGATCTTGTGTGTGCGTAGGAAAATTTTGAAATTACTACGTTCCCCAAACAGTGGCATCCGAGCCTAGGTTTTATGGTTTGATGTTATATGCACGAGTAGAACACAAGTGAGTTGTGGGTGATATAAGTCATACTGCCTACCAGCATGTCATACTTTGGTTCAGCGGTATTGTTGGACGAGACGACCCGGACCAACATTACGCGTACGCTTATGCGAGACCGGTTCTCCCGACGTGCTTTGCACATAGGTGGCTTGCGGGCGACTGTCTCTCCAACTTTAGTTGAACCGAGTATGGCTACGCCCGGTCCTTGCGAAGGTTAAAACGGAGTCAAATTGACAAACTATCGTTGTGGTTTTGATGCGTAGGTGAGATTGGTTCTTGCTTAAGCCCGTAGCAGCCACGTAAAACTTGCAACAACAAAGTAGAGGACGTCTAACTTGTTTTTGCAGGGCATGTTGTGATGTGATATGGTCAAGGCATGATGATGAATTTTATTGTATGAGATGATCATGTTTTGTAACCGAGTTATCGGCAACTGGCAGGAGCCATATGGTTGTCGCTTTATTGTATGCAATGCAATCGCGATGTAATGCTTTACTTTATCACTAAGCGGTAGCGATAGTCGTGGAAGCATAAGATTGGCGAGACGACAACGATGCTACGATGGAGATCAAGGTGTCGCGCCGGTGACGATGGTGATCATGACGGTGCTTCGGAGATGGAGATCACAGGCACAAGATGATGATGGGCATATCATATCACTTATATTGATTGCATGTGATGTTTATCTTTTATGCATCTTATCTTGCTTTGATTGACGGTAGCATTATAAGATGATCTCTCACTAAATTATCAAGAAGTGTTCTCCCTGAGTATGCACCGTTGCCAAAGTTCGTCGTGCCCAGACACCACGTGATGATCGGGTGTGATAAGCTCTACGTCCATCTACAACGGGTGCAAGCCAGTTTTTGCACACGCAGAATACTCAGATTAAACTTGACGAGCCTAGCATATGCAGATATGGCCTCGGAACACGGAGACCGAAAGGTCGAGCATGAATCATATAGTAGATATGATCAACATAACGATGTTCACCATTGGAAACTACTCCATCTCACGTGATGATCGGTTATGGTTTAGTTGATTTGGATCACGTGATCACTTAGAGGATTAGAGGGATGTCTATCTAAGTGGGAGTTCTTAAGTAATTTGATTAAATTGAACTTAAATTTATCATGAACTTAGTCCTGGTAGTATTTTGCAAATTATGTTGTAGATCAATAGCTCGTGTTGTTGCTTTCATATGTTTATTTTGATATGTTCCTAGAGAAAATTGTGTTGAAAGATGTTAGTAGCAATGATGCGGATTGGATCCTGATCTAAGGTTTATCCTCATTGCTGCACAGAAGAATTATGTCCTTGATGCACCGCTAGGTGATAGACCTATTGCAGGAGCAGATGCAGACGTTATGAACGTTCGGCTAGCTCAATATGATGACTACTTGATAGTTTAGTGCACCATGCTTAATGGCTTAGAATCGGTACTTCAAAGACAATTTGAACGTCATGGACCATATGAGATGTTCCAGGAGTTGAAGTTAATATTTCAAGCAAATACCCGAGTTGAGAGATATGAAGTCCCCAACAAGTTCTATAGCTAAAAGATGGAGGAGAATCGCTCAACTAGTGAGCATGTTCTCAGATTGTCTGGGTACTACAATCGCTTGAATCAAGTGGGAGTTAATCTTCCAGATAAGATAGTGATTGACAGAATTCTCTAGTCACCATCACCAAGTTAGTAGAACTTCGTGATGAACTATAATATGCAAGGGATAACGGAAACAACTCCCAAGCTCTTCGTGATGCTGAAATCAACGAAGGTAGAAATCAAGAAAAACATCAAGTGTTGAAGGTTGACAAGACCGCTAGTTTCAAGAAAAGGGCAAAGGGAGGAAGGGGAACTTCAAGAAGAACGACAAGCAAGTTGCTGCTCAAGTGAAGAAGCCCAAGTCTGATCCTAAGCCTGAGACTAAGTGCTTCTACTGCAAAGGGACTGGTCATTGGAAGCGGAACTACCCCAAGTGATTGGCGGATAAGAAGGATGGCAAAGTGAACATAAGTATATTTGATATACATGTTATTGATGTGTACTTTACTAGTGTCTATAGCAACCCCTCAGTATTTGATACTGGATCAGTTGCTAAGAGTAGTAACTCGAAACGGGAGTTGCAAAATGAACAGAGACTAGTTAAGGGTGAAGTGACGATGTGTGTTGGAAGTGGTTCCAAGATTGATATGATCATCATCGCACACTCCCTATACTTTCGGGATTAGTGTTGAACCTAAATAAGTGTTATTTGGTGTTTGAGTTGAGCATGAATATGATTTGATCATGTTTATTGTAATACGGTTATTCATTTAAGTAAAAGAATAAATTGTTGTTCTGTTTACATGAATAAAACCTTATATGGTTACACACCCAATGAAAATAGTTCATTGGATCTCGATCTTAATGATACACATATTCATAATATTGAAACCAAAAGATGCAAAGTTAATAATGATAGTGCAACTTATTTGTGGCACTGCCGTTTAGGTCATATTGGTGTAAAGCGCATGAAGAAACTCCATGCTGATGGGATTTTGGAATCACTTGATTATGAATCACTTGATGCTTGCGAACCATGCCTTATGGGTAAGATGACTAAAACGCCGTTCTCCGGAACAATGGAGCGAGCAACAGATTTGTTGGAAATCATACATACTGATGTATGTGGTCCGATGAATATTGAGGCTCGCGATAGGTATCATTATTTTCTAATCTTCACAGATGATTTGAGCAGATATGAGTATATCTACTTGATGAAACAAAGGTCTGAAACATTTGAAAAGTTCAAAGAATTTCAGAGTGAAGTGGAAAATCATTGTAACAAAAATGAAAAATTTCTACGATATGATCACAGAAGTAAAATATTTGAGTTACGAGTTTGGTCTTCAATTAAAACAATGTGGAATAGTTTCACAAACTCATGCCACCTGGAACACCACAGCATAATGGTGTGTCCGAATATCATAACCGTACTTTATTAGATATGGTGCGATCTGTGATGCCTCTTACCGATCTACCACTATCGTTTTGGGGTTATGCATTAGAGACAGCTGCATTCACGTTAAATAGGGCACCATCTAAGTCCGTTGAGACGACAAAATCTGAACTGTGGTTTGGCAAGAAACCAAAGTTGTCGTTTCTTAAAGTTTGGGGTTGTGATGCTTATATGAAAAAGTTTCATCCTAATAAGCTCAAACCCAAATCGGAGAAATATGTCCTCATAGGATACCCAAAGGAGACTGTTGGGTACACCTTCTATCACAAATCCGAAGGCAAGACTTTTGTTGCTAAATTCGGAGTTTTTCTAGAGAAGGAGTTTCTCTCGAAAGAAGTGAGTGGGAGGAAAGTAGAACTTGATGAGGTAACTGTACCTGCTCCCTTATTGGAAAGTAGTTCATCACAGAAATCTGTTCCTGTGACTACTACACCAATTAGTGAGGAAGCTAATGATGATGATCATGTAACTTCAGATCAAGTTACTACCAAATCTCGTAGGTAAACCAGAGTAAGATCCGCACCAGAGTGGTACGGTAATCCTGTTCTGGAAGTCATGTTACTAGACCATGACGAACTTGCGAACCATGAGGAAGCGATGATGAGCCCAGATTCCGCGAAATGGTTTGAGGCCATGAAATCTGAGATATGATCCATGTATGAGAACAAAGTATGGACTTTGGTTGACTTGCCCACTGATCGGCAAGCAATTGAGAATAAATGGATCTTCAAGAGGAAGACGGACGCTGATAGTAGTGTTACTATCTACAAAGCTAGAATTGTCGCAAAAAGGTTTTCGACAAGTTCAAGGTGTTGACTACGATGAGATTTTCTCACTCGTATCTATGCTTAAGTCTGTCCGAATCATGTTAGCAATTGCCGCATTTTATGAAATATGGCAAATGGATAAACAAAACTGCATTCCTTAATGGATTTACTAAAGAAGAGTTGTATACGATGCAACTAGAAGGTTTTGTCGTTCCTAAAGGTGTTAACTAAATATGCAAGCTCCAGCGATCCATCTATGGACTGGTGCAAGAATCTCGGAGTTGGAATATACGCTTTGATAAGTTGATTAAGGCATATAGTTTTATACAGACTTGCGGTGAAGCCTGTATTTACAAGAAAGTGAGTGGGAGCACTATATCATTTCTGATAAGTATATGTGTATGACATATTGTTGATCGGAAATAATGTAGAATTATTCTACAAAGCATAAAGGAGTGTTTGAAAGGAGTTTTTCAAAGAAAGACTTTGGTAAAGCTGCTTACATATTGAGCTTCAAGATCTATAGAGATAGATCAAGACGCTTGATAAGTTTTTTCAATGAGTACATACCTTGACAAGATTTTGAAGTAGTTCAAAATGGAGCAGTCAAAGAAAGAGTTCTTGCCTGTATTACAAGGTGTGAAGTTGAGTAAGACTCAAAGCCCGACCACGGCAGAAGATAGAAAGAGAATGAAAGTCATTCGCTATGCCTTGGCCATAGGTTCTATAAAGTATGTCATGCTGTGTACCAGATCTATTGTATACCCTTGCACTGATTTGGCAAGGGAGTACAATAGTGATCTAGGAGTAGATCACTGGACAACGGTCAGAATTATCCTTAGTGAAATAAGGATATGTTCCTTGATTATGGACGTGACAAAAAGGTTCGTCGTAAAGGGTTACGTCGATGCAAGTTTTTGACACTGATCCAGATGATTCTAAATCTCAATCTGGATACATATTGAAAGTGGGAGCAATTAGCTAGAGTAGCTCCGTGCAGAGCATTGTAGACATAGAATTTTGCAAAATACATACGGATCTGAATATGGCAGGCCCGTTGACTAAATTTCTCTCACAAGCAAAACATGATCACTCTTTGGGTGTTAATCACATAGCGATGTGAACTAGATTATTGAATCTAGTAAACCCTTTGGGTGTTATTCACATGGAGATGTGAACCAATCACATAAAGATGTGAACTATTGGTGTTAATCACATAGCGATGTGAACTAGATTATTGACTCTAGTGCAAGTGGGAGACTAAAGGAAATATGCCCTAGAGGCAATAATAAAGTTATTATTTATTTCCTTATATCATGATAAATGTTTATTATTCATGCTAGAATTGTATTAATCGGAAACATAATACATGTGTGAATACATAGACAAACTTAGTGTCACTAGTATGCCTCTACTTGACTAGCTCGTTAATCAAAGATGGTTATGTTTCCTAACCATGAACAAAGTGTTGTTATTTGATTAACGAGGTCACATCATTAGTTGAATGATCTGATTGACATGACCCATTCCATTAGCTTAGCACCCGATCGTTTAGTATGTTGCTATTGCTTTCTTCATGACTTATACATGTTCCTATGACTATGAGATTATGCAACTCCCGTTTGCCGGAGGAACACTTTGTGTGCTACCAAATTTCACAACGTAACTGGGTGATTATAAAGGAGCTCTATAGGTGTCTCCAATGGTAGATGTTGGGTTGGCGTATTTCGAGAATAGGATTTGTCACTCCGATTGTCGGAGAGGTATCTCTGGGCCCTCTCAGTAATGAACATCACATAAGCCTTGCAAGAATTGGAACTAATGAGTCGGTTGCGGGATGATGTATTACGGAACGAGTAAAGAGACTTGCCAGTAACGAGATTGAACTAGGTATTGGATACCGAGGATCGAATCTCGGGCAAGTAACATACCGATGACAAAGGGAACAACGTATGTTGTTATGCGGTCTGACCGATAAAGATCTTCGTGGAATATGTAGGAGCCAATATGGGCATCCAGGTCCTGCTATTGGTTATTGACCGGAGACGTGTCTCGGTCATGTCTACATTGTTCTCGAACCGTAAGGTCCGCACGCTTAACGTGACGATGACATTTATTATGAGTTTATGCATTTTGATGTACCGAAGATTGTTCGGAGTCCCGGATGTGATCATGGACATGACGAGGAGTCTCGAAATGGTCGAGACATAAAGATTGATATATTGGAAGCCTATGTTTGGATATCGGAAGTGTTCCGGGTGAAATCGGGATTTTACCGGAGTACCGGGAGGTTACCGGAACCCCCCGGGAGCTATATGGGCCTTAGTGGGCTTTAGTGGAAAGGAGAAAGGGGCAGCCCAAGGTGGGCCGCGTGCCTCCCCCTCCCCTAGTCCTATTAGGACAAGGAGAGGTGGCCGGCCCCCTCTCTCTCTCTTTCCCCCCTCGAGGAATCCTATTCCAACTAGGATTGGGGGGGGGGGAATCCTACTCCTAGAGGGAGTAGGACTCCATTGGCGCGCCCTCTTTGGCCGGCCGCCCCCTCCCCCTTGGCTCCTTTATATACGGAGGCAGGGGGGCACCCTAGGACACACAAGTTGATCCTTGAGATTGTTCCTTAGCCGTGTGCGGTGCCCCCTGCCACCATATTCCACCTCGATCATATTGTAGCGGTGCTTAGGCGAAGCCCTGCGACAGTAGAACATCAAGATCGTCACCACGCCGTCATGCTGACAGAACTCCTCCCCGACGCTTTGCTGGATCGGAGCCTGGGGATCATCATCGAGCTGTACGTGTGCTCAGAATTCGGAGGTGCCGGAGTAACGATGCTTGGATCGGTCGGATCGGGAAGACGTACGACTACTTCCTCTACGTTGCGTCAACGCTTCCGCAGTCGGTCTGCGTGGGTACGTAGACAACACTCTCCCCTCTCGTTGCTATGCATCACCATGATCTTGTGTGTGCGTAGGAAAAATTTGAAATTACTACGTTCCCCAAACAGAAATATCTTTGCAAATGGCTGATAAATCAACTGCTATACCTTTCGGTATTTGTGAGGATGTGCCTATTGTGGTTGCAAACATTACTATTTTAATGGACTTTGTTATTCTTGATATTCCCGAGGACAATAGTATGTCTATTATTCTTGGAAGACCTTTTCTTAATACTGCAGGGGCTGTTATTGATTGCAACAAAGGCAATGTCACTTTTCATGTTAATGGTAATGAGCATACGGTACACTTTCCGAGGAAACAACCTCAAGTTCATAGTATCAATTCTATCAGAAAAATTCCATCAATTATATTTGGAGGTTTTGAATTTCCTCTTCCTACTGTCAAGAAGAAATATGATATACTTATTATTGGGGATGTGCATATCCCCATTGAGGTAACCTAGTGTTATTCGAAATTTCTCTGATTTCATGTTAATCCGAATGAGTTTGTTAACAAGACTTGATCAACCTTGTTAGTGGATTCCTTTTGATGAGCATGAGATGGATGAAACAAGAAGCACAACCTTCTGTACCCCACTTTTACTTTCTGTTATTTATATTAAATAAAATAAAAACAAATATTTTTCTGCCTGTTATCTGATTATTAGTGCAATATAAAAATACCTCGAAAATAAAAGTTCTCCAAATGCCCTGAAATTTAAATATGATTTTTTCCAGAATATTTGAGAATATTTGGCACTAAGAACACAACAGGGGGGTCAACCACCTGCCCACGAGGGTGGAGGGCGCGCCCCCCTGCCTCGTGGGCCCACGATGGCCCTCCTCCACTTATCCCTGCACCATCCTCTTCTTCTTCCTCCCACAAACATGAAAAACCAACTCAAGCACGAGTTCCAGCCCTCTTTGCTGCCATTTCCGATCTCCTTGCTCAAAGCACCTCTCACAAAACTGTTTGGGGAGATTGTTCCTTGGTATGTGACTCCTCCATTGGTCCAATTAGTTTTTGTTCTAGTGCTTTATTCATTGCAAATTCTTGCTGCTTAGGTGACCCTGTTCTTGAGCTTGAATGTCAAATTTATATGGTCAAAAGTAGTTTTGATGCATGGTATAGGCCCTAGGCACTTGTAGGAGTGGTTGCTATCAATATTATTGAGTTTGGTTTACTTTTATTTTGAAGTTACCAAAATTTTTAGAATTTTTCAGAAAATGATGAGGAGATTATTGAGGGGCTCATCGAGCCAAAGCTCGAAGGAAAAGGCACTGAAGCCTAAGTATAATTTGCCGCGCACCGCGGAGGTTCGGGCGTGTGAATGGCCTTCCGAGGATTTCTTAAGAGCAGCCGGGATTTATGAAGATTTTCATGAGTTGGCTCAGACTGCAGGCCTTACCGCTTTCCTCCACGACCAATGCGATCAGTATCTCTTGCTCACAAATACCTTTGTGCAAAACTTTCATTTTCATTCTAAGAACTCACCACCTACGGTGGAATTTCATTTATATGATGAGCATAAGGAGATGTCACTTTATGATTTCTGTCAGATTTGTTTAGTCCCTTTTGGGGGCAAGACAGAAGAACCACATCGTGATGATGTGGAGGGATTTATTGACACTATCACTGCAGGGGAAACAAGGAAGGTTTCCGATGCACGAATCACTAGCATACATTTTCCTGTTTTACGCTACTTTGCATTATTTGCTAGTCGTTGCTTAATTGGTCGCGGAAACTGTGGAAACCTGAGTATCCCTGATATTATTATTTTGCACCACTGCTTATACGGTGATAACTCTTTTAGTATGGGCGGCATTATTGCTAGACGGTTAAGTATGAACCGTACTAAGGGTCCCATCTTTGGAGGCATCTATGCTACACGCCTAGCTGCACATTTTAACATACCTATTAGGCATGCTGAGAAGGAAGAAAAAGTGCTGCCTCGTGTTTATCTAGATTATAAAAGTATGGTGGCACATGATTTTATTATTAAGAATAGGGCAGGAGAGCTTAAATATCAATTGTTCTTTAATAAACATCATCCTGAGACTATTACCTTGCCTGCTTCTTCTTTGTTTGATTTGACTGTAGGCACGTACCTTGTTCCGTTGACGGCTATTCACGCCTATCGGAACCCTGCACCAGCCGAGGAGCTAGAACCGGAACCACATTTTGATCCTTCACGACAGTCTAACTATCAGTGGGACCCGGAGATGATTGCCAGCTAGTGGCAATTGGAGCCTTCTTCTTCCTCATCGCAGTACGACCCCAACTATTATTATGGATATCAGCCAGGACAGCCGTGGCCATAAACCAACTTAGGCCAAAAGCCTAAGCTTGGGGGAGTACGTATTTCTCACCGACATTACATTTATGTTCACACACACTCATTGCTAGATGTCGGTGTTCATACTTTTTCATTGTATCATCCATGCTAGTTTATTTCCTTTTATGCTTTCTTCTTGTGTGCTTGATAAACCTTAAGAAAAAACCAAAAAAAATAGCTGTAGCTTTTAATTAATTTACTTTCCATGCTTGTAGTAGTTATTAAAAATAAAACCCAAAAATATTTCCCGTTCTTCTTTTGCTTGTTGGGAGCTTTCCCGTGTAAATAGTTTTATTTCTTTTCTTTCTTTGGGGGTCAGTAGGAGAAGACCATGATTAAATTGTTGAAATGGCTCTTATATGCATTATTGTTTATCTGAAAAAGAGCCCATATTGCCTTGTCTTCTCCTGTTTATTGAATGCTTGCAGATTCCAGCTTAGTCCAATGCACGTGCACTATTATTATTATTCACATCGTTCGGTCGTGCAAGTGAAAGGCAATTATGATGATATATGATGGTCTGACTGAGATGAGAAGGGCTGGCATGAACTCGACCTCTTTTGTTTTTGTAAATATGATGAGTTCATCATTCTTGATTCAGCTTATTATGAATAAACATGTTTGCAATGACAATTAGAGATCATAGTTGCTTGTGCCATGCTTGATTAGCTATGAGTTATAATGGTTTACCTTGCGTGCCAACATGCTATTGAGATGGTTATGATGTGGTATGATGGGGTGGTATCCTCCTTTGAATGATTTAAGTGACTTGACTTGGCACATGTTCACGCATTTAGTTGAAACAAATCAACATAGCCTTCACGATATTTATGTTCATGGTGGATTATATCCTACTCATGCTTGCATCCAATGTTTATTAATCTTAATGCATGTACATGGCTGTTGTCGCTCTCTAGTTGGTTGCTTCCCAGTCTTTTGCTAGCCTTCACCTGTACTAAGCGGGAATACTGCTTGTGCATCCAATCCCTTAAACCCCAAAGTTATTCCAGATGAGTCCATTATACCTACCTATATGCGGTATCTACCTGCCATTCCAAGTAAATTTGTATGTGCCAAACTCTAAACCTTCAAATAATCATCCTGTTTTGTATGCTCGAATAGCTCATGTATCAACTAGGGCTGCCTGTATCTTCCATGCTAGGCGGGTTATTCTCAAGAGGAGTGGACTCCGCTCCTCACTCACGAGAAAATGGCTGGTCACCGGGATGCCCAGTCCCATGCTTTATGCAAACTAGATCAAAAATAATTACAAAACAAAACTCCCCCTAGGACCTGATGTATGTTGGAGGCACTCGTTGTTTCGAGCAAGCCATGGATTGATGTTTGTTGGTGGAGGGGGAGTATAAACTTTACCATTCTGTTTGGGAACCGCCTATAATGTGTGTAGAATGGAAGATATCGCCATCTCTTGGTTGTTATGTTGACAATGAAAGTATACCGCTCAAAATATTGATTATCTCTATTTCAAAACCGAGCTCTGACACCTCTACAAATCCCTGCTTCCTCTGCGAAGGGCCTATCTATTTACTTTTATGTTGAGTCATCACCCTCTTATTAAAAGCACTAGCTGGAGAGCGTAGCTGTCATTTGCATTCATAACTATTAATTTATATTGGGTGTGACTATGATTGGATCTCTTTTACCATGAATTACAATGTCTAGTCAGTCCTTGATCTTTAAAGGTGCTCTGCATTTATGTTTTGCGGTCTCAGAAAGGGCTAGCGAGATACCATCTTGTTATATCATATTATGATTGTTTTGAGAAAGTGTTGTCATCCGAGATTTATTATTATGGCTTGCTACTTGATTATGCTATTGATATGGGTAATCATGAGACCTGAGAATTATTGCAAATATGGTTAGTTATAATCTTTGCTGAAAACTTGAATGCTAGCTTGACATATTTACAACAACAAGAGCAAACCGAGTTTGTAAAAGTTTTTCTTTATTTCTTTCAGTTTGTCAACTGAATTGCTTGAGGGCAAGCAAGGGTTTAAGCTTGGGGGAGTTGATACGTCTCCGTCGTATCTACTTTTCCAAACACTTTTGCCCTTGTTTTGGACTCTAACTTATATGATTTGAATGGAACTAACCCGGACTGACGCTGTTTTCAGCAGAATTGCCATGATGTTGTTTTATGTGCAGAAAACAAAAGTTCTCGGAATGACCTGAAACTCCACGGAATATCTTACAATAAATAATAAAAAATCCTCGCCAAAGATGAAGACCAGAGGGCCCACACCCTTTCCACGAGGGTGGGGGGCGCCCCCTACCTCGTGGGCCCCCTGGAGACCTCCCGACTCCAACTCCAACTCTATATATCTGCTTTCAGGGAGGAAAAAATAGGAGAGAATATTTCATCGCATTTTACGATACGGAGTCGCTGCCAAGCCCTAAAACCTCTCGGGAGGGCTGATCTGGAGTCCGTTCGGGGCTCCGGAGAGGGGGATTCGTCACCGTCGTCATCATCAACCATCATCCATCACCAATTTCATGATTCTCACCATCGTGCGTGAGTAATTCCATCGTAGGCTTGCTAGACGGTGATGGGTTGGATGAGATTTATCATGTAATCGAGTTAGTTTTGTTAGGGTTTGATCCCTAGTATCCACTATGTTCTGAGATTGATGTTGCTATGACTTTGCTATGCTTAATGCTTGTCACTAGGGCCCGAGTGCCATGATTTCAGATCTGAACCTATTATGTTTTCATCAATATATGAGAGTTCTTGATCCTATCTTGCAAGTCTATAGTCACCTATTATGTGTTATGATCCGGTAACCGCGAAGTGACAATAATCGGGATACTTACCGGTGATGACCGTAGTTTGAGGAGTTCATGTATTCACTATGTGCTAATGCTTTGTTCCGGTTCTCTATTAAAAGGAGGCCTTAATATCCCTTAGTTTCCCTTAGGACCCCGCTGCCACGGGAGGGTAGGACAAAAGATGTCATGCAAGTTCTTTTCCATAAGCACGTATGACTATATTCGGAATACATGCCTACATTACATTGATGAATTGGAGCTAGTTATGTGTCATCGTTATGACTGTTACATGGTGAACCGCATCTGGCATAATTATCCATCATTGATCCGATGCCTACGAGCTTTCCATATACTAGTTTACGCTTATTTACTTTCCCGTTGCTATTGTTACAATCACTACAAAATACCAAAAACATTACTTTGCTTTTGTTACTCTTTTGTTACCGTTACCATCACTATCATATTACTTTGCTACTAAACACTTTGCTGCAGATACTAAGTTTCTAGGTGTGGTTGAATTGACAACTCAGCTGCTAATACTTGAGAATATTCTTTGGCTCCCCTTGTGTCGAATCAATAAATTTGGGTTGAATACTCTACCCTCGAAAGCTGTTGCGATCCCCTATACTTGTGGGTCATCAGCCAAGCGTGTTGGCCCGTAGAGCGAAGCCGCCGAACACGAAGATCTGTCCGAGGAGGAAGACTCCCCCTTGGGCAGCATCGTTGTAGATGGTTGAAGGAGCCATCGAACCTCTTGATGAAAGCACAGTGGAACTCTCAATGAAAGCACCAATGTCAGTGTCAAAACCGGCGGATCTCAGGTAGGGGGTCCCGAACTGTGCGTCCAAGGTCGATGGTAACAGGAGACAGGGGACACGATGTTTTACCCAGGTTCGGGCCCTCTCTATGGAGGTAATACCCTACATCCTGCTTGATTGATCTTGATGAATATGAGTATTACAAGAGTTGATATACCACGAGACCGTAATGGCTAAACCTAGAGGCCTAGCTTGTATGGTTATGATAATGTCTCTATCCTCCGGACTAAGTCCTCCTGTTTATATAGACACCGGGAGGAGTTAGGGTTACACAAGGTCGGTTACAAAGAAAGGAATCTACATATTTGGTTGCCAAGCTTGCCTTACACGCCAAGGAGAGTCCCATCCGGACACGGGTGGAGTCTTCGGTCTTCGTATCTTCACAGCCCATCAGTCCGACCCATGGCTAGCAGGCTGGACGCCCGAGGACCCCTTAGTCCAGGACTCCCTCAGTGCCAGCGTTGAGCATGAACATTATATATGGATCTTGTTTATTGCGAGACGATTATTCATTGAAGTCAGAGAATAATGGTTGTTCTATTTATATGAGTAATATCTTTTATGGTCATGCACCTTTGATGAATGGTCTATTCTTGTTGAATATTGATCATAGTGATACACATATTCATAATATTGATGCCAAAAGATGCAAAGTTGATAATGATAGTGCAACATACTTGCGGCACTGCCGTTTAGGTCATATTGGTGTAAAGCGCATGAAGAAATTCCATGAGGATGGGCTTTTGGAATCACTTGATTACGAATCATTTGATACACACGAACCATGCCTCATGGGTAAGAGGACTAAAAAACCGTTCTTCGGAACAATGGAGTGAGCTAATGACTTATTGGAAATAATACATACTGATGTATGCGGTCCGACGAGTGTTGAGGCACGCGGCGTATATCGTTATTTTCTAACCTTTACAGATGATTTGAGTATGTATGGGTATATCTACTTAATGAAACACAAATATGAAACATTTGAAAAGTTCAAATAATTTCAGAGTGAAGTAGAGAATCATCGTAACAAGAAAAATAAAATTTCTACGATCTGATCATGGAGGTGAATATTTGAGTTACGAGTTTGGCCTTCATTTAAAAATACGTGGAATTGTTTCACAACTCACGGTACCTGAAACACCACAGCGTAATGGTGTGTCCAAATGTCATAATCATACTTTATTAGATATGGTGCGTTCTATTATGTCTCTTACCGATTCGCCTGTATCATTTTGGGGTTATGCATTAGAGACAACCACATTCACGTTAAATAGGGGACTATCTAAATCCGTTGAGACGACATCGTATGAATTGCGGTTTGGTAAGAAACCTAAGCCGTCGTTTCTTAAAGTTTGGGGATGCGACACTTATGTCAAAAGGCTTTAGCCTGATAAGATCGAACCCAAATTGAAGAAGTGCGTCTTCATAGGATACCCTAAGGAAACTATTGGGTACACCTTCTACCATAGATCCGAAGGCAAGATATTTTTTGCCAAGAATGGATCCTTTCTAGAGAAGGAGTTTCTCTCGAAAGAAGTGAGTGGGAGGAAAGTAGAACTTGATGAGGTCATTGTACCTTCTCTCAAATTGGAAAGTATCACATCAAAGAAAACCATTCATGTGATGCCTACACCAACTATAAAGGAAGCTAATGATGATGATCATGAAACTTCAGATGAAGTTACTACTGGACCTCGTAGGTCGATCAGAACACATTCCGCACCAGAGTGGTATGGTAATCCTGTCCTGGAAGTCATGATATTAGACCACACTGAACCTACGAACTATGAAGAAGCTATGACGAGCCCAGATTTCGATAAATGGCTTGATGCCATGAAATGTGAAATAGGATCCATGCATGAGAATAAAGTGTGGACTTTGGTGGACTTGCCCGATGACCGATAAGCCATTGAGAATAAATTGATCTTCAAGAAGAAGACGGGCGCTGATGGTAATGTCACTATCTACAAAGCTCGACTTGTGTCAAAAGGTTTTCAACAATTTCAAGGGGTTGACTACGATGAGACTTCGTCGCCTGTAGCGATGCTTAAGTCTGTCCGAATCATGTTAGCAATTACCACATTTTATGATTATGAAATCTGGCAAATGGACGTCAAAACTACATTCCTTAATGGATTTCTTAAAGAAGAGTTGTATATGATGGAGCCAGAAGGTTTTGTCGATCCTAAGGGTGCTAACAAAGTGTGCAAGCTCCAGCGATCCATCTATGGACTGGTGCAAGCATCTCGGAGTTGGAATATACACTTTGATGATGTGATCAAAGCATATGGTTTTATACAGACTTATGGTGAAGCATGTATTTACAAGAAAGGGAGTGGGAGCTCTATAGCATTTCTGATATTATATGTGGATGACATATTGCTGATTGGAAATGATATAGAATTTCTGGATAGCATAAAAGGATACTCGAATAATAATTTTTCAATGAAAGACGTCGGTGAAGCTGCTTATATATTGGGCATCAAGATATATAGGGATAGATCAAGATGCTTAATAGTACTTTCACAAAGCACATGCCTTGACAAAGTTCTGAAGAAGTTCAAAATGGACCAGTCTAAGAAAGGGTTCTTACATTTGTTGTAAGGTGTGAAATTGAGTCAGACTCGAAGTTCGACCATGGTAGAAGATAGAGAGAAAATGAAAGTCATGCCCTATGCCTCAGCCATCGGTTCTATTATGTATGCCATGCTGTGTACCAGACCTGATGTATGCCTTGCCATAAGTTTGGCAGGTAGGTACCAAAGTAATCCAGGAGTGGATCACTGGATAACGGTCAAGAACATCCTGAAGTACCTGAAAAGGACCAAGGATATGTTTCTCATTTATGGAGGTGACGAAGAGCTCATCATAAAAGGTTACGTCGATGATAGCTTCGACACAGATCCGGATGACTCTAAGTCACAAACCGGATATGTATTTATATTGAATGGTGGAGCTGCCAGTTGGTGTAGTTCCAAGAAGAGCGTCGTGGCGGGATCTAGTGTGAAGCAAAGTACATAGCCGCTTCAGAAGCAACGCATGAAGGAGTCTGGATGAAGGAGTTCATATCCGATCTGGGTGTAATATCCAGTGCATCGGGTCCAATGAAAATCTTTTGTGACAACACTGTAGCAATTGCCTTAGTGAAGGAATCCAGGTTTCACAAGAGAACCAAACACATCAAGAGACGCTTCAACTCCATTCATGAAAAGGTCAAGGATGGAGACATAGAAATTTGCAAAATACATACGGATCTGAATGTAGCAGACCCATTGACTAAACCTCTTTCGCGGGCAAAACATGATCATCACCATGACTCCATGGGTGTTAGATTCATTACTATGTAATCTAGATTACTGACTCTAGTGCAAGTCGGAGACTCATGGAAATATGCCCTAAAGGCAATAATATAGATGTTATTATTATATTTCCTTGTTCATGATAAAGTTTTATTATTCATGCTAGAATTGTATTGATCAGAAACTTAAATACATGTGTGGATAAATAAACGAATACCGTGTCCCTGGTGATCCAATACTAGACTAGATCGTTGATCAAAGATGGTTAAGGTTTCCTAACCATGGACATGTGTTGTCACTTGATAACGGGATCACGTCATTAGGAGAATTATGTGATGGACAACACCCATCCGTTAGCTTAGCATATGATCGTTCAGTTTATTGCTACTGCTTTCTTAATGTTTTCTTCGAGAAACTGGTAGGAGCGCTGCCTTTCAATTAGAAGAAGAGGGAGTGTTACAAATAGTTTACACAAGGCCTTTCCCTATAAAAGCCGGGCGGCAGGGGAGCCTCCCAAACATCATCGGCATGCGGATTACTCGCGAATGAGAAAGCAACTGGATCTGTGCAAGTGAATACCTGTCAAAGCTAGGTAGGCGACTTCTTGGTAGGTCAACCTCTTGCCTATGAAAATCCGACGGTTACTCTCCTTCCAAATGTTCCAGAGCGTGTAGATCATGACACCACTATGCACCCGCCTGTTTTGAGCTGGAACACTCGCAAGGAAGCCCTCCCACCACATGTTGATGGAGGTTCCATCATCCGATGGGCTCGGGTTAGGCATTCCCTCCGCGAAATTGACGGTCCTCCACATCGCCTGCGAGAAGGGGCAATCTCTACAGAGATGAGTGGCCGTCTCATTGGATGCCATACAAAGGCGTCATATCGAATTGTGTGGCCATCCACGGATTGCCAGGTTTTCTGCCGTGATGAATCTTCCATGCAGGACAAGCCATGCAAAGAGCTTGCATTTGGGGGTGGCTTGTGCTTTCCAAACCTTATCAGAGCGGAAAAGCACCACACAACCAGAGAACTGCATATGGTAGGCAGACTTGCTGGAGTATTCCCCTGAACCCGTCCAGTTCCAGCGGATGGAGTCTGAACGGGAGGGGTCAATGCCGGTGGTCTGCAGAAGCTGCCAAATGTCGAGGAATTTGCAAAGCTAGACGACAGTGCTCAACCGGGCAATGGCAATAATCCAGCCATATCCCTCCAGATCTTCACAAGCTGTCCTGTTCTTTCTTGTAGCAATCTTGTAGAGCTTAGGGGCGCGAGTGCATAGAGGAGAATCCCGGTCCATTTATCCTTCTAGAAACTGGCATGCTTCCCATCTCTGATGGTGATAGTCGTGGAGGATCGGAATAGTGCCATGTTAGATTCACTTCAGGGCAGGTCCGTGCCTACCCATGGCCGGTGAGGGTCAGCCCACTCGTACCAAGTCCATCGCAGTCGCAAGGCACGTCCAAAATGCTCCAGGTCAGTCACCCCAAGTCCACCCAAGTTTTTGGGGGTGCATACCAATTTCCAATTTACTAGGGAGCACCCCACATCGGCATTCTCATTGTCATCGACGGTCCAAATAAAATTTCAAGCTAGCATGTCCATCTTCTTGAGCGCCCATTTGGGTAGGGGGAGGACCGCCGCATGGTAGGTGATGGTAGGAATGAGAATTGACTTTGTCAGGTCCACCCGGCCAGCCCGCGTAAGGTTTCTTCCCTTCTAGCCTGGGATGTGAGCACCGAACTTGTCAATGAGAGGTTGCAAGTCCACCTTCTGAAGACGTCAGATGTGTAGGGGGAGGCCGAGGTATTTGCCGGGGAAGGCGGCCAACTTGGCTGGGAAGACCGAAAGAGTGTCAACCAGGTCAATGTGCTAGCAGTGGATGGGAAAGACTTCTGTATTTTCAAGATTTGTTCTTAGTCCAGTGGCTTCGGCAAAAACATCCAGGATGTGACGGATGGACAATAACTCCTCCTTGTTTGGGTTGGCAAAAATTCCTGCATCATCAGCGTATAGGGAGGTTCTTAGCCTGGCAGTGCGAGTCTGAACTTGCTTGAGAACCCCCATATCCGTAGCCATGCTAAGGATCCGTTGTAGAGGGTCAATGGCAAGGATGAAGAGCATGGGGGATACTAGTCCCCCTAACAAAGCCCCTGAGCATGGTGAAAGGGGAGGCCCGGCCTCCCATTAAGAAGCACCCGGGAAGTAGAGGATGACAGCGACAAGGAAATCCAGTCGCGCATCTTCTAACCAAACCCCAGGCCTGCAGCACCTCAAGCAGATACGACCAATTGATAGAGTCGAATGCCTTATATATGTCAAGCTTCAGGAAGAGACTCGGAGTCTTCGTATTGTGTAGAGCCTTGATCAGGGTTTGGACATGAAGGAAGTTATAATGGTTGCAACATTTCTAGATAAAGGCACTATGGCTTTTAGAGACAATGTTGCCAAGCACCAACGCAACTCTAATGGCCAGTAGTTTTGAGAAGATCTTGGATATGCTATGACTTAGGCTGATTAGACGGTAGTCTCGCACTCTTTGTGCATCAACAGACTTAGGAAGCAAGACTATATTTGTGGAATTGATGAGGTTTGCGTAGTCCCCGTGCATGTTGGCGAGGTGCATAATGGCCTCGATAAGGTCTTCTTTGATGATTTCCCAACAAGATTCAAAAAAAGCTCCAATGAAGCCATCGAGACCAGGAGCTTTGATTGAAGATAGCAAGAAAATCGCCTTTTTTTATTTCCGGCTCGTCAAAAGGCTCATCCAAACCGGACATGTCGTATGGTTCATAACCGAGTCCCTCCCAATTCAGGCACACTGATCGGGGAACTAGGGTGCCAAGGTGGGCCTGGAAGTGGTTGAACAACTCAGAGTCATTATCCTCTCTTGAGATGGCAACTCCACCCGTGGATTTTTGGAGCGTTTGGATGAAGTTCTTGCGGCGTCTTGCGCTAGCGGTGATATGGAATAGCTTAGTATTTGTGTCACCCTTCCCGATCCAAGTCAATCTCGAACGCTGCCTCATAAGAGACTTTTGGATAGCGTAAAGTGTGAGGAGCTTGGCTTGGATGTTGGCTTGGAGTGTGCGTACAACCTCAGATAGGTCGCGAGATTCCTGTGCAGTGTCAAGGTTCCATATGACCTCCATCGCGATTTTTAGCTGGAGCTTTACACTACCGACATTTTCACGCTGCCACTTCTTAAAGGATTTTGCGGTGCAACACAAACGAATGTGGAGCCCGCGATCAGGGTTGGTAATGAGGGTCGGCTTGTTCCAGGCGGTTTGGACCATTTCACGAAACCCTTGGACCTTGAGCCAAAATTGTTCGAATTTGAAAAAAGGTGTTGTTTGTTTCGGCAGAATCTCCTTGTAGGAATAATGGGCAGTGGTTTGAGCACATAGTGGGGAGAGCTTGAAGATGTGCCGCGGGGAACATCATTCCATCAACCATGACATCATGCAACTCCCAGATACCGGAGGAATACCTTGTGTGCTATCAAACATCACAACATAACTGGGTGATCATAAAGATGCTCTACATGTGTCTCCAAAGGTGTCTGTTGAGTTGGCATGGATCGAGATTGGGATTTGTTGCTCCGTGTATTGGAGAGGTATCTCTGGGCCCTCTCGGTAATACACATCACAAGAAGCTTGCAAGCAAAGTGACTAAGGAGTTAGTTATGAGATGGTGTATTACGGAACTAGTGAAGAGACTTGCTGGTAATGAGATTAAACTAGGTATGAAGATATCGACGATCAAATTTGGGAAACTAACATACCGATAGACAAAGGGAATTACGTATGTTGTCATAAATGTTCGACCAATAAAGATCTTCATAGAATATGTAGGAACCAATATGGGCATCCAGGTTCCGCTATTGGTTATTGACCGGAGAGGCATCTCAGTCATGTCTACATCATTCTTGAACCCGTAGGGTCCGCACGCTTAACGTTCATTGACGATATAGTATTATATGAGTTATGTGAGTTGATGAACGAATGTTGTTCGGAGTCCCGGATGAGATCACAGACATGACGAGGAGCTCTGATGGTAGCTGCAACTTCGTCGGTAATTCCCTGGAGAGGGAGGGATGATGTAGCACAACGATGGTAGGTATTTCCCCCAGTTATGAAACCAAGGTATCAAACCAGTAGGAGAACCAAGCAACACAATGTAAACAACACCTGCACACAAACAACAACACCTCGTAACCCGACATGTTAAAGGGGTTGTCAATCCCTTCCGGGGTATAGCGCCTCAAGATAGGCAAGCAGACGTGAGGAAAATTGTAGTAGATTGATAGATCGAACACCAAATAAAATAAATAAAGATGAAACGCAGCAAGGTATTTTGTTATTTTTTGGTTTAATAGATCTAAACAAAAATGCAGAGGAAAAATAGATCGCAAGGCAAATATATGAGAAAGAAGACCCGGGGCCCGTAGGTTTCACTAGTGGCTTCTCTCGAGAAAAATAGCAAATAGTGGGTAAACAAATTACTGTTGGGCAATTGATAGAACTTCAAATAATTATGACGATATCCAGGCAATGATCATTACATAGGCATCACGTCGAAGATTAGTAGACCGACTCCTGCCTGCATCTACTAGTATTACTCCATACATCGACCACTATCCAACATGCATCTAGCCTATTAAGTTCATGGAAAATGAAGTAATGCTATAAGAATGATGGCATGATGTAGACAAGATCCTTTTATCTATATGGCGGTAGATATAGATCTCATCTTTTTATCCTTAGTAGCAACGATACATACGTGTCGGTTCCCTTTCTGTCACTGGGATCAAGCACCGTAAGATCAAACCCACTACCGGGCACCTCTTCCCACTGCAAGATAAATAGATCAAGTTGGCGAAACAAAACCCAAATATCGGAGAAGAAACACGAGGCTATAAGAGATCATGCATAAAAGAGATCAAAGAAACTCAAACACTTTCATGGATATAAAAACATAGATCTGATCATAAACTCAAAGTTCATCGATCCCAACAAACACACCGCAAAAGTGTTACATCATATGGATCTCCAAGAGACCATTGTATTGAGAATCAAGAGAGAGAGAGAGAGATGAAGCCATCTAGAGACTAAATACGGACCCGAAGGTCTACAAAGAACTACTCACGCATCATCGGAGAGGCACGAATGGAAGTGGTGAATCCCTCCGTGATGGTGTCTAGATTGGATCTGGTGATTTTGGACTCTGCGATGGCTGGATGAATATTTCGTTGACTCCCCTAGGGCTCTGGTATTTTTGGGGGTATTTATAGAGCAAAGAGGCGGTCCAGGGGGCACCCGAGGTGGGCACAACCCACCAGGGCCCGCCTGGGCCTCCTGGCGCGCCCTAGTGGGTTGTGCAAAGTTTCATGGCATTTGGACTCCATTTGATACTGATTTTCTGTGATGTAAAAAACATGGAAAAAACAGCAACTAGCACTTGGCACTGTGTCAATAGGTTAGTACCAAAAAATGATATAAAATGACTATAAAATGATTATAAAACGTCCAAGATTGATAATAAAACAACATGGAACAATAAAAAATTATAGATACGTTGGAGATGTATCAAGCTCCGGAATGGTCCAGAGGTAAAGATTGATATATAGGATGATGATATTTGGTCATCGGAAAGGTTTCAGAATGTATCAGGTAGTCATCGGATCACCGGAAGAGGTTCCGGGAGACCCTGGGAGGTTATTGGGCCATATGGGCCAAAATAGGGGGCCACAAGGGGATTGTGCGCCCTACCTCTAGGCCGCCGGCCCTAGCGAAGGAAGGGGGGGGGTGCCACCCCCTCCTACCTTCCCCCCACGCGCCCAAGAAGGAGGAGGGTGGCCAGGGCAGGCGCCCAAGGTGGCCGCTGGTACATATCCATCGTATCTACTTTTCCTAACTCTTTTCCTCTTGTTTTGGACCCTAATTTGCATGATTTGAATGAAACTAACCCGGACTGGCGCTATTTTCAGCAGAACTACCATGGTGTTGTTTTTGTGCAAAAATAAAAGTTCTCGGAATGGCATGAATGGAGATTTTTTATACAACAAAAGAAACATACTAGAGCCAAGAACCACCGGAGGGGGACCCCTAGGTGAGCACAAGCCACCAGGGCCCGCCCCCCTCCAAGCGCGCCCAGGTGGGTTGTGCCCACCTGGTGGCCCCGCAGACCCTAATTCCAACTATATAAAACCTATTTTTGGAGAAAAAAATTGGGGAGAAAGAATTATCGCGTTTCACGAGACGGAGCTACCGCCACCTCCCGTTCTTCATTGGGAGGCCAGATCTGGAGTCCGTTTGGGGCTCCAGGGAGGGGATCTTCAATCTTTGTCATCACCAACCCTTCTCCATCACCAATTCCATGATGCTCCCCACCTGGAGTGAGTAATTCCTTCGTAGGCTCACTGGTCGGTGAGGAGTTGGATGAGATTCATCATGTAATCGAGTTAGTTTTGTTAGGACTTGATCCCTAGTATCCATTATGTTCTGAGAATGATGTTGCTATGACTTTGCCATGCTTAATGCTTGTCACTTTGGGTCTGGGTGCCATTATTTTAGATCTGAACCGTTTATGTTATCACCATTATATCTATGTTCTAGATCCGATCTTGCAAGTTATAGTCACCTATTACGTGTTATGACCCTGTAAACCCCGGAGTGGCAGTATTCGGGATACTTTCCGGTGATGACCGTAGTTTGAGGATGTCACAGCCCTAGAGTTCGATTGCAATTAGTTTCATAAGCATCCTTGCATCATGTCTATATTTGTTTGAAACTTGAAATGGGGATTGCCTAAACCCCTGGCATCAAAGGAAATCACTAGGTTCACTTAAAATATTTTCAGTAAATCCAAATGGCTTTAAAAAATGTTCATCATTTATGGAAAATGCTGTAAACAGTAACCAAAGGTGATGCACATTTTTCCATGACCTATTTGGGCTCTGAATTAAATCATACTCTATTTGCATTTTGACATTTAAATGCTATAAAATATTTTAAATGTCAAAATAATCATAAACTTAAATGTTTACTATTGGATATATTCCAAACAGTGGGCTTGAGCAAGTTTCATGATTTTTTAGTGTGCCTAAGTATTTTTAATAAAGCCCTGACACTACAGAAGAAATAGAAAAACAAAAAAGAATTAGAAAGAGAGAGAGAGAAAACCCACCTGAGGTTACCTGCGCAGCCCACCTGGTGGCCCACTTACCTGGCCTAGCCCACCAGAGCTGCCACCGTCTCCCACCTCGCGCCAGAAGGATGTGAGGCATGTGGCCACCGCGCACCGGCACGCGCCCGGCCACCTCCTCCCTCCCTACCTGCCTAGCTCCTCCTCAACGCATCCGGACGATGCCACACGATCCCCAGAGCCGTCTGGCTCTCCCTCTCTCTCCCTCGAACGCTCTCCCCCTCCTCTGTTCTCCTCACCAAACGCGCCCGCCGCCACCGACGAGAACCACCGTGGCCACCGTCCACCCCTCGCCTTGCCGAAGCATCCAGAAGGACCAGCGTCGTCTCCTTCATTGTCTACACCAGTCTTTTCGACCGCCGGAGCACCGCAGTGACGTTGCTGCCTCGTCTTCAACCTTGGGCACCCGAGCTCGCCTTCGGTCGATTCGGTGCCGCCAGGACCTCCCCGGGTTTGCTGACCTCCTCTTCGGCATCGCTGTGAGTGAAGGAAATATGCCCTAGAGGCAATAATAAAGTTATTATTTATTTCCTTTTATCATGATAAATGTTTATTATTCATGCTAGAATTGTATTAACCGGAAACATAATACATGTGTGAATACATAGACAAACTTAGTGTCACTAGTATGCCTCTACTTGACTAGCTCGTTAATCAAAGATGGTTATGTTTCCTAACCATGAACAAAGTGTTGTTATTTGATTAACGAGGTCACATCATTAGTTGAATGATCTGATTGACATGACCCATTCCATTAGCTTAGCACCCGATCGTTTAGTATGTTGCTATTGCTTTCTTCATGACTTATACATGTTCCTATGACTATGAGATTATGCAACTCCCGTTTGCCGGAGGAACACTTTGTGTGCTACCAAACGTCACAAGGTAACTGGGTGATTATAAAGGAGCTCTACAGGTGTCTCCAATGGTAGATGTTGGGTTGGCGTATTTCGAGAATAGGATTTGTCACTCCGATTGTCGGAGAGGTATCTCTGGGCCCTCTCAGGTAATGCACATCACATAAGCCTTGCAAGCATTGCAACTAATGAGTTAGTTGCGGAATGTATTACGGAACAAGTAAAGAGACTTGCCGGTAACGAGATTGAACTAGGTATTGGATACCGACGATCGAATCTCGGGCAAGTAACATACCGATGACAAAGGGAACAACGTATGTTGTTATGCGGTCTGACCGATAAAGATCTTCATAGAATATGTAGGAGCCAATATGGGCATCCAGGTCCCGCTATTGGTTATTGACCGGAGACGTGTCTCGGTCATGTCTACATTGTTCTCGAACCGTAGGGTCCGCACGCTTAACGTTATGATGACAGTTATTATGAGTTTATGCATTTTGATGTACCGAAGATTGTTCGGAGTCCCGGATGTGATCATGGACATGACGAGGAGTCTCAAAATGGTCGAGACATAAAGATTGATATATTGGAAGCCTATGTTTGGATATCGGAAGTGTTCCGGGTGAAATCGGGATTTTACCGGAGTACCGGGAGGTTACGGGAACCCCCCGGGAGCTATATGGGCCTTAGTGGGCTTTAGTGGAAAGGAGAAAGGGGCAGCCCAAGGTGGGCCGCGCACAAGTTGATCCTTGAGATCGTTCCTTAGCCGTGTGCGGTGCCCCCTGCCACCATATTCCACCTTGATCATATTGTAGCGGTGCTTAGGCGAAGCCCTGCGACGGTAGAACATCAAGATCATCACCACGCCGTCGTGCTGATGGAACTCCTCCCCGACGCTTTGCTGGATCGGAGCCCGGGGATTGTCATCGAGCTGTACGTGTGCTAAGAACTCGGAGGTGCCGGAGTAACGGTGCTTGGATCGGTCGGATCGGGAAGACGTACGACTACTTCCTCTACGTTGTGTCAACGCTTCCGCAGTCGGTCTGCGTGGGTACGTAGACAACACTCTCCCCTCTCGTTGCTGTGCATCATCATAATCTTGCGTGTGCGTAGGAAATTTTGTGAAATTACTATGTTCCCCAATAGTGGCATCCGAGCCAGGTTTTATATGTTGATGTTATATGCACGAGTAGAACACAAGTGAGTTGTGGGCGATATAAGTCATACTGTCTACCAGCATGTCATACTTTGGTTCAGCGGTATTGTTTGACGAGACGACCCGGACCAACATTACGCGTACGCTTACGCGAGGCCGGTTCCCCTGACGTGCTTTGCACATAGGTGGCTTGCGGGCGACTGTCTCTCCAACTTTAGTTGAACCGAGTATGGCTACGCCCGGTCCTTGTGAAGGTTAAAACAGAGTCAAATTGACAAACTATCATTGTGGTTTTGATGCGTAGGTGAGATTGGTTCTTGCTTAAGCCCGTAGCAGCCACGTAAAACTTGCAACAACAAAGTAGAGGATGTCTAACTTGTTTTTGCAGGGCATGTTGTGATGTGATATGGTCAAGGCATGATGATGAATTTTATTGTATGAGATGATCATGTTTTGTAACCGAGTTATCGGCAACTGGCAGGAGCCATATGGTTGTCGCTTTATTGTATGCAATGCAATCGCGATGTAATGCTTTACTTTATCACTAAGCGGTAGCGATAGTCGTGGAAGCATAAGACTGGCGAGACGACAACGATGCTACGATGGAGATCAAGGTGTCGCGCCGGTGACGATGGTGATCATGACGGTGCTTCGGAGATGGAGATCACAAGCACAAGATGATGATGGCCATATCATATCACTTATATTGATTGCATGTGATGTTTATCTTTTTATGCATCTTATCTTGCTTTGATTGACGGTAGCATTATAAGATGATCTCTCACTAAATTATCAAGAAGTGTTCTCCCTGAGTATGCACCGTTGCCAAAGTTTGTCGTGCCCAGACACCACGTGATGATCGGGTGTGATAAGCTCTACGTCCATCTACAACGGGTGCAAGCCAGTTTTTGCACACGCAGAATACTCAGGTTAAACTTGACGAGCCTAGCATATGCAGATATGGCCTCGGAACACGGAGACCGAAAGGTCGAGCGTGAATCATATAGTAGATATGATCAACATAACGATGTTCACCATTGAAAACTACTCCATCTCACGTGATGATCGGTTATGGTTTAGTTGATTTGGATCACGTGATCACTTAGAGGATTAGAGGGATGTCTATCTAAGTGGGAGTTCTTAAGTAATTTGATTAATTGAACTTAAACTTATCATGAACTTAGTACTTGATAGTATCTTGCTTGTTTATGTTGATTGTAGATAGATGGCTCGTGCTGTTGTTCCGTTGAATTTTAATGCGTTCCTTGAGAAAGCAAAGTTGAAAGATGATGGTAGCAATTACACGGACTGGGTCCGTAACTTGAGGATTATCCTCATTGCTGCTCAGAAGAATTACGTCCTGGAAGCACCGCTGGGTGCCAGGCCTGCTGCTGGAGCAACACCAGATGTTATGAACGTCTGGCAGAGCAAAGCTGATGACTACTCGATAGTTCAGTGTGCCATGCTTTACGGCTTAGAATCGGGACTTCAACGACGTTTTGAACGTCATGGAGCATATGAGATGTTCCAGGAGTTGAAGTTAATATTTCAAGCAAATGCCCGGATTGAGAGATATGAAGTCTCCAATAAGTTCTATAGCTGCAAGATGGAGGAGAACAGTTCTGTCAGTGAGCATATACTCAAAATGTCTGGGTATAATAATCACTTGATTCAGATGGGAGTTAATCTTCCAGATGATTGCGTCATTGACAGAATTCTCCAATCACTGCCACCGAGCTACAAGAGCTTCGTGATGAACTATAATATGCAAGGGATGAACAAGACTATTCCCGAGCTCTTCGCAATGCTGAAAGCTGCGGAGGTAGAAATCAAGAAGGAGCATCAAGTGTTGATGGTTAACAAGACCACTAGTTTCAAGAAAAAGGGCAAAGGGAAGAAGAAGGGGAACTTCAAGGAGAACGGCAAGCAAGTTGCTGCTCAGGAGAAGAAACCCAAGTCTGGACCTAAGCCTGAAACTGAGTGCTTCTACTGCAAGCAGACTGGTCACTGGAAGCGGAACTGCCCCAAGTATTTGGCGGATAAGAAGGATGGCAAGGTGAACAAAGGTATATGTGATATACATGTTATTGATGTGTACCTTACTAGAGCTTGTAGTAGCACCTGGGTATTTGATACTGTTTCAGTTGCTAATATTTGCAACTCGAAACAGGGACTACAGATTAAGCGAACACTGGAAAAGGACGAGGTGACGATGCGCGTGGGAAACAGTTCCAAAGTCGATGTGATCGCGGTCGACACGCTACCTCTACATCTACCTTCGGGATTAATATTAGACCTAAATAATTGTTATTTGGTGCGAGCGTTGAGCATGAACATTATATCTGGATCTTGTTTGATGCGAGACGGATATTCATTTAAATCAGAGAATAATGGTTGTTCTATTTATATGAGTAATATCTTTTATGGCCATGCACCTTTGAAGAGTGGTCTATTGTTGATGAATCTCGATAGTAGTAAAACACATATTCATAATGTTGAAGCCAAGAGATGCAGAGTTGATAATGATAGTGCAACTTATTTGTGGCACTGCCGTTTAGGTCATATCGGTATAAAGCGCATGAAGAAACTCCATACTGATGGACTTTTGGAACCACTTGATTATGAATCACTTGGTACTTGCGAACCGTGCCTCATGGGCAAGATGACTAAAACGCCGTTCTCCGGTACTATGGAGAGAGCAACAGATTTATTGGAAATCATACATACCGATGTATGTGGTCCGATGAATATTCAGGCTCGTGGCGGATATCGTTATTTTCTCACCTTCACAGATGACTTAAGCAGATATGGGTATATCTACTTAATGAAACACAAGTCTGAAACATTTGAAAAGTTCAAAGAATTTCAGAGTGAAGTTGAAAATCATCGTAACAAGAAAATAAAGTTTCTACGATCTGATCGTGGAGGAGAATATTTGAGTTACGAGTTTGGTGTACATTTGAAACAATGCGGAATAGTTTCGCAACTCACGCCACCCGGAACACCACAGCGTAATGGTGTGTCCGAACGTCGTAATCGTACTTTACTAGATATGGTGCGATCTATGATGTCTCTTACTGATTTACCGCTATCATTTTGGGGTTATGCTTTAGAGACGGCCGCATTCACGTTAAATAGGGCACCATCAAAATCCGTTGAGACGACGCCTTATGAACTATGGTTTGGCAAGAAACCAAAGTTGTCGTTTCTTAAAGTTTGGGGCTGCGATGCTTATGTGAAAAAGCTTCAACCTGATAAGCTCGAGCCCAAATCGGAGAAATGTGTCTTCATAGGATACCCAAAGGAGACTGTTGGGTACACCTTCTATCACAGATCCGAAGGCAAGACATTCGTTGCTAAGAATGGATCCTTTCTAGAGAAGGAGTTTCTCTCGAAAGAAGTGAGTGGGAGGAAAGTAGAACTTGACGAGGTAACTGTACCTGCTCCCTTATTGGAAAGTAGTACATCACAGAAAACTGTTTCTGCGACACCTATACCAATTAGTGAGGAAGCTAATGATGATGATCATGAAACTTCAGGACAAGATACTACTGAACCTCGTAGATCAACCAGAGCGAGATCCGCACCAGAGTGGTACGGTAATCCTGTTCTGGAAATCATGCTGCTAGATCATGATGAACCTACGAACTATGAAGAAGCGATGGTGAGCCCAGATTCCGCAAAATGGCTTGAAGCCATGAAATCTGAGATGGGATCCATGTATGAGAACAAAGTATGGACTTTGGTTGACTTGCCCGATGATCGGCAAGCAATTGAGAATAAATGGATCTTCAAGAAGAAGACTGACGCTGATGGTAATGTTACTGTCTACAAAGCTCGACTTGTCGCAAAAGGTTTTCGACAAGTTCAAGGGGTTGACTACGATGAGACTTTCTCACCCGTAGCGATGCTTAAGTCTGTCCGAATCATGTTAGCGATTGCCGCATTTTATGATTATGAAATTTGGCAGATGGATGTCAAAACTGCATTCCTGAATGGATTTCTGGAAGAAGAGTTGTATATGATGCAACCGGAAGGTTTTGTCGATCCAAAGGGAGCTAACAAAGTATGCAAGCTCCAGCGATCCATTTATGGACTGGTGCAAGCCTCTCGGAGTTGGAATAAACGCTTTGATAGTGTGATCAAAGCATTTGGTTTTATACAGACTTTCGGAGAAGCCTGTATTTACAAGAAAGTGAGTGGGAGCTCTGTAGCATTTCTGATATTATATGTGGATGACATATTACTGATTGGAAATGATATAGAATTTCTGGATAGCATAAAGGGATACTTGAATAAGAGTTTTTCAATGAAAGACCTCGGTGAAGCTGCTTACATATTAGGCATAAAGATCTATAGAGATAGATCAAGGCGCTTAATTGGACTTTCACAAAGCACATACCTTGACAAGATTTTGAAGAAGTTCAAAATGGATCAAGCAAAGAAAGGGTTCTTGCCTGTGTTACAAGGTGTGAAGTTGAGTCAGACTCAATGCCCGACCACTGCAGAAGATAGAGAGAAAATGAAAGATGTTCCCTATGCTTCAGCAATAGGCTCTATCATGTATGCAATGCTGTGTACCAGACCTGATGTGTGCCTTGCTATAAGCTTAGCAGGGAGGTACCAAAGTAATCCAGGAGTGGATCACTGGACAGCGGTCAAGAACATCCTGAAATACCTGAAAAGGACTAAGGATATGTTTCTCGTATATGGAGGTGACAAAGAGCTCACCGTAAGAGGTTACGTTGATGCAAGCTTTGACACTGATCCGGACGATTCTAAATCGCAAACCGGATACGTGTTTACATTAAACGGTGGAGCTGTCAGTTGGTGCAGTTCTAAACAAAGCGTCGTAGCGGGATCTACATGTGAAGCGGAGTACATAGCTGCTTCGGAAGCAGCGAACGAAGGAGTCTGGATGAAGGAGTTCATATCCGATCTAGGTGTCATACCTAGTGCATCGGGTCCAATGAAAATCTTTTGTGACAATACTGGTGCAATTGCCTTGGCAAAGGAATCCAGATTTCACAAGAGGACCAAGCACATCAAGAGACGCTTCAATTCCATCCGGGATCTAGTCCAGGTGGGAGACATAGAGATTTGCAAGATACATACGGATCTGAATGTTGCAGACCCGTTGACTAAGCCTCTTCCACGAGCAAAACATGATCAGCACCAAGGCTCCATGGGTGTTAGAATCATTACTGTGTAATCTAGATTATTGACTCTAGTGCAAGTGGGAGACTGAAGGAAATATGCCCTAGAGGCAATAATAAAGTTATTATTTATTTCCTTATATCATGATAAATGTTTATTATTCATGCTAGAATTGTATTAACCGGAAACATAATACATGTGTGAATACATAGACAAACTTAGTGTCACTAGTATGCCTCTACTTGACTAGCTCGTTAATCAAAGATGGTTATGTTTCCTAACCATGAACAAAGTGTTGTTATTTGATTAACGAGGTCACATCATTAGTTGAATGATCTGATTGACATGACCCATTCCATTAGCTTAGCACCCGATCGTTTAGTATGTTGCTATTGCTTTCTTCATGACTTATACATGTTCCTATGACTATGAGATTATGCAACTCCCGTTTGCCGGAGGAACACTTTGTGTGCTACCAAACGTCACAACGTAACTGGGTGATTATAAAGGAGCTCTACAGGTGTCTCCAATGGTAGATGTTGGGTTGGCGTATTTCGAGAATAGGATTTGTCACTCCGATTGTCGGAGAGGTATCTCTGGGCCCTCTCGGTAATGCACATCACATAAGCCTTGCAAGCATTGCAACTAATGAGTTAGTTGCGGGATGATGTATTACGGAACGAGTAAAGAGACTTGCCAGTAACGAGATTGAACTAGGTATTGGATACCGACGATCGAATCTCGGGCAAGTAACATACCGATGACAAAGGGAACAACGTATGTTGTTATGCGGTCTGACCGATAAAGATCTTCGTAGAATATGTAGGAGCCAATATGGGCATCCAGGTCCCGCTATTGGTTATTGACCGGAGACGTGTCTCGGTCATGTCTACATTGTTCTCGAACCGTAGGGTCCGCACGCTTAACGTTACGATGACAGTTATTATGAGTTTATGCATTTTGATGTACCGAAGATTGTTCGGAGTCCCGGATGTGATCATGGACATGACGAGGAGTCTCGAAATGGTCGAGACATAAAGATTGATATATTGGAAGCCTATGTTTGGATATCGGAAGTGTTCCGGGTGAAATCGGGATTTTACCGGAGTACCGGGAGGTTACCGGAACCCCCCGGGAGCTATATGGGCCTTAGTGGGCTTTAGTGGAAAGGAGAAAGGGGCAGCCCAAGGTGGGCCGCGCGCCTCCCCCCTCCCCTAGTCCTATTAGGACAAGGAGAGGTGGCCGGCCCCCTCTCTCTCTTTCCCCCCTCGAGGAATCCTATTCCAACTAGGATTGGGGGGGGGGGAATCCTACTCCCAGAGGGAGTAGGACTCCCTTGGCGCGCCCTCCTTGGCCGGCCGCCCCCTCCCCCTTGGCTCCTTTATATACGGAGGCAGGGGGGCACCCTAGGACACACAAGTTGATCCTTGAGATCGTTCCTTAGCCGTGTGCGGTGCCCCCTGCCACCATATTCCACCTCGATCATATTGTAGCGGTGCTTAGGCGAAGCCCTGCGACGGTAGAACATCAAGATCGTCACCACGCCATCGTGCTGACAGAACTCCTCCCCGACGCTTTGCTGGATCGGAGCCCGGGGATTGTCATCGAGCTGTACGTGTGCTAAGAACTCGGAGGTGCCGGAGTAATGGTGCTTGGATCGGTCGGATCGGGAAGACGTACGACTACTTCCTCTACGTTGTGTCAACGCTTCCGCAGTCGGTCTGCATGGGTACGTAGACAACACTCTCCCCTCTCGTTGCTGTGCATCATCATAATCTTGCGTGTGCGTAGGAATTTTTTTGAAATTACTACGTTCCCCAACAGTGAGATCCCGCTCCGAACCCCTCTCTTCCCCGCCTCTTTTGCACCGCGTAGCCCTAGTTTCACCGGAGCTGATAGCTCCTCGCCGCCGGCCATGCCGCCACTGCGGCTACGGCTGCGCAAGCTCGCTTCCGAGCACGTCAACGCACTCAGGGAGTCTCCAGGAGCTCGACTCACCCGCTCGTTAGGCCTGCCCTGCACCGTAGCCGCAACCCCATGCACACCCGAACTCCGGCCGCCGCCCAACTTGCCGCCGCCGCCACAGACCACCCCAGTCCAGCCACCACCACCATCGGATGTGCCCTGCTGCAGGCGTTCCAACGCGCCCGGCCACGCGACCTCTCGTCGCCGGAGTTGGCCGGTCGGGCAACCCTGCCGTGTCCCGATTAGCACCGGCGGCTAACCGCCATTTTGGATGATGTGGACACGTCATTAGCGGCTAATTGACCCACTAACTAACCCCCTGGCTCGCTGACATGCGGGCCCCACTGCCTAACTAACAAGCTAACAAAAATAGTTTAAGTTTAATCTAAACACAGTGGCCCCACGCGTCGGCGTTGACCTCGCTGACGTGGCCGTTGACCGGACCCACGTGTCTGTGACACTAAATGTCACAGGGTCACTGACCAATGGGTCCCACTGGTCAGGTTTGACCCGGACCGTGCCCCGTTGACCTGCTGACGTCATGATGATGTCAGGCCGATGCAGTAATCCTTTTCTGGAATTTAAATAAATCTTAAATGATTTGATTAATTCAGAAGATATCCAAAACTTTGAAAAATCATAGAAATTAATCTATAACTCCAAATGAAATAAGTTATATCTGAAAAATTATCAGAAAAATTCAAGGAATCTGTTTATGGCATTTGAATGCATGTTTGAACAACCTAAGGTTGCTGTATATGGCAATTTGCACAATTGACATTTAAATAAGCACATATGGAGTTTGAATTTGAACCCTTAGTTCAAACCAACTTCATTTAATCTGGTTTCTAGTTGCATTAGCTCAAACCACAGCATATTGCCATGTCATGATCATGCATCATATGGTGGCATTGCATTGATTGTGTTTCCTCTATGTTGTCGGTATTTGTCCCTCCTCGGTAGACGTTGTTCTGACGATGAGATCAATGACACTGATGAAGAACTATACTATCTTCAGAAGTGCCAGGCAAGCAAAACCCCCTTGTTCATTCCGATACAATCCCACTCTCTCGCTCCTGCTCTCTTTTACTGCATTAGGACAACAAAGATTCAACTGTTACATGCTGCGGTAGTTGAACCCCTTTCCTCTGCATGACCTGTCATTGCCACAGTAAATAGATGAAACCCACTAGCATGAGTAGGAATTGTTTGAGCCCTGATGTGCCTACTCATTCATGCTTGTTGTCATGCCTGCTACTTCTTAGAGTTGAGTCAGGTCTGATTCATCGGGAATGAATTGGAATGTGGTGAACATGTCCTACTATGTGTGAGCTAAGTGTGTGAACATGATTTGGTAAAGGTAGCGGTGAGAGGCCATGTAGGAGTACATGGTGGGTTGTCTCATTGAAGCCTTCCTCAGGAACTGAGTTCTGTGTTTGTGATCCATGAACAGCTACTACCACACATTGGGATCCTTAATTGACTCTCTCGACTTATTAATCGCCTTGATCTCTGTCCAGGAGTTGCAACTAGTTTCTGGTTTTGTAGGATATGTGTTGGAGGCCGTGCGTAGCGCTGACCCTAGGGGTGGGCTATGATGCGGTAGATACACCATGGCATGGTGTACCGGGCGCCCGTTTGGTGTCTCGAGAACCCTGCACACATTGTTTGGGGCTGTGAGCGAAACTCCGGCCAGATCTCCTCGCGGATGGAACCCGAATAGGCGATAAACCTAGACTAGAGACTTGTGTGGTTAGTCAGGTCGTGGCCGACTCCCTCGCCAAGCTTCCGCTTGAAGGTTGCCGAGATACACGACGTGTACATGGTGGTAAGTGGCGAGAGCGTGTGTGAAGAGGTACACCCCTGCAGGGTTATAAATGATCTATTCGAATAGCCGTGTCCACGGTAAAGGACTTCTGGGTTGCATGTACAGTTCATAGATAACTTGAAGTGGATACTCTAAAATGCGCAAGATAAGCATGAGTGCTATGGATGGCGTTCTCATAGGTAGAGGGGAGCAGATCCATAGTGGTGTATTGATTGGTGAATATGTGGACTCGTGTGCGCCACCTCAAAAGAGTTGCTTGCAGTCGTAGTTCAGGTTAGCCACTTAGTCAAAGCTGGCTTGCTACAGTCCACTAACCCCTTTGTTGATACCGATGCATACGTAGTTAGTTCTGATGTAAGTCTTGCTGGGTACATTTGTACTCACATTTGCCTATTTTATGTTTTTGCAGAGAGACGTCAGTCTCGCTAGTAGTTCCGCATGGACTTCGACGTTTAGCTTGTTACCTCAGCTACGATCTTGTGCCCTCGGCAGGGTCTTGTAGATAGTCAGGCTTCTCAGCCTTCTTCATTTGTAGATGTCTGTACTCAGACAAGTTAAGCTTCCGCATGTGCTTGTTGCTTGTATGCTCTGTATGTTGGGGTCATTAGACCCATGTTTGTAATGCTTGGCTCCTTAGAGCCTAATGAATAAATACTTGAGTCGTAGAGTTATGTTGTGATGCCATGTTGTATTTACACATATCGAGCATATTGTGTCTATGATTGAAATGCTTGGTATGTGTGGGATCCGATAACCTAGTTGTTTATCCTTGGTAGCCTCACTTATGGGGAAATGTAGTCTTGTGCTTCCATGAGCCGTAGTAGTCTGCTACAACCCGGTTCACCAGAGCCCTGCTAGCCCAGCACTACTGCTCCGGAACACTTGACTGGCCGGCATGTGATTCACTTCGTTCATGTGTCTGTCCCTTCAGGGAAATGTCACGCGGTGACATCCGGAGTCCTGCCTAGCCTGCTACAGCCCGGGTTCCCGGAGTCCTGTTAGCCAGTGCTACAGCCTGGATTCGCACGCTGCTGATCGACATGCTCGATGTTGATTCATGTATGCCTGTCCCCGTAAGTTAGTGCCACTTTGGGTTCACGACTAGTCATGTCGGCCCGGGTTCTCTGTCATATGGATGCTAGTGACACTATCATATACGTGAGCCAAAAGGCGCAAATGATCCCGGGCCATGGTAAGGCGACACCCGTGGGAATACCGTGCGTGAGGCCGCAAAGTGATATGAGGTGTTACAGGCTAGATCAATGTGACTTAGAATCGGGGTCCTGACAGCTTTGGTATCAGAGCCTGACTGCCTGTAGGATTACCAAGCCAAACTGGTCGAAGTCGAGTCTAGAAATGCTTTAGTTATATAAGGGAATTGATTGTGGAAGGGAACGTAAGACTCTTTTTACTCCTTTACCTTATGCCCTTCTGATGTGAGTCATCCTCTTCCTTTCTACGGGGATTAAGAACTAGGCCTTCTCACTATCTATCAGGATGATGAGTTACTATGATAGAGACTTATAGGATTGTTTGATTCTTTGACCATTTACCACCCTCGGATTTGTGCCTTCGAAGTTGTTGATTTTTATGGCACCGGAACGATAGACCTCCTTGATGACGTAAGGACCTTCCCATTTAGAGAGGAGTTTGCCTGCAAAAAATCTTAAACGAGAGTTGTATAGCAATACATAATCACCTACATTAAACTCACGCTTTTGTATCCTTTTGTCATGCCATCTTTTAACTTTTTCTTTGAACAGTTTGGCGTTCTCATAGGCCTGGGTTCTCCATTCATCAAGTGAGATAATGTCAAATTACCTCTTCTCATCGAAAAGTTTGAAGTCATAGTTGAGCTCTTTAATGGCCCAATATGCCTTATGTTCTAATTCAAGAGGTAAGTGACATGCTTTACCATAAACCATTTTATACGGAGACATGCCCATGGGGTTTTTATATGTAGTTCTATAGGCCCATAATGCATCATCAAGTTTCTTGGACCAATTCTTTCTAGATCTATTAACAGTCTTCTGCAAAATTAATTTGAGCTCTCTGTTTCTCAATTCTACTTGACCACTAGACTGTGGGTGATATGGAGATGCAATTCTATGATTAACATCATACTTAGCAAGCATTTTACGAAAGGCACCATGAATAAAATGTGAACCACCATCAGTCATTAAATATCTAGGGACTCCAAACCTCGGAAAAATAACTTCCTTAAGCATCTTAATAGAGGTGTTATGATCATCACTACTAGTTGGAATAGCCTCTACCCACTTAGTAACGTAATCAACAGCAACTAAAATATGTGTATACCCATTAGAGGAAGGAAAAGGTCCCATATAATCAAAGCCCCAAACATCAAATGGTTCAATAACAAGTGAATAATTCATAAGCATTTCTTGACGCCTACTAATATTACCAATTCTTTGACATTCATCACAAGACAAGACAAACTTACGGGCATCCTTGAAGAGAGTAGGCCAATAAAAACCGGATTGCAATACCTTGTGTGCAGTTCTATCTCCAGCATGGTGCCCTCCATAGAAATTTTATGCCCCAAGAGAATACCTTCATTAACCATAAAGTGGCACTTCTCCCAATTCAATACAAGGTTAGTTTCTTCACAACTCTGCAAAACTCGATCAAGGTTGCTCAAGCAATCATCAAAAGAGGATCCATAAACGGAGAAATCGTCCATGAAAACCTCACAAACCTTTTCACAAAAGTCAGAGAATATAGCCATCATGCATCTTTGAAAGGTAGCAGGTGCATTACATAAACCAAAAGGCATACGTCTATAAGCAAAGGTACCGAAAGGGCAAGTAAAAGTGGTCTTAGCTTGATCATCAACTGACATATGTATTTGAGAGAAACCAGAGTAACCGTCTAGAAAGCAAAAATGTGTATGTTTGGATAATCTCTCTAGCATTTGATCAAGAAAAGGCAAAGGGTAATGATCTTTTTTAGTAGCTTTATTTAATTTGCGGAAATCAATTACCATCCTATAACCTGTAAGAATTCTTTGTGGGATAAATTCATCTTTATCATTAGGAACAACGGTAATACCTCCCTTCTTAGGGACACAATGGATAGGACTTACCCACTAACTATCAGCAACGGGATACATTATACATGCCTCAAGGAGCTTTAATATTTCCTTTCTTACCACTTCTTTCATCTTAGGATTTAGCCGTCGTTGGTGATCAATAATCGGTTTGGCATCCTTCTCCAAATTTATTTTGTGTTGACATAGAGTGGGACTGATGCCCTTAAGATCATCAAGAGTATATCCAATAGCAGCACGGTGCTTCTTCAGAGTTTTCAATAATTTATTTTCTTCATGCTCTGAAAGGTTAGCACTAATAATAACAGGATATATCTTATTTTCATCAAGATAAGCATATTTAAGAGTATCAGGTAAAGGTTTAAGCTCAAACACGGGATCACCCTTGGGTGGAGGAGGATCCCCTAGGATTTCAACAGGCAAGTTGTGTTTCAGAATAGGTCCTTGTTTAAAGAATACTTCATCTATTTCCCTTCTTTCATTCATGAACATATCGTTTTCATGGTCGAGAAAATATTGTTCTAAAGGATCATTAGGAGGCACAACAATAGAGGCAAGACCAATAATTTCATCCTTACTAGCTAATTCCTCATCACGGGGTTGTCTACGAAATTTAGAGAAGTTAAACTCATGAGACATATCACCCAAACCAATAGTAACAACATCCTTTTCGTACTCTATCCTAGCATTAACAGTATTTAAGAAGGGTCTACCAAATATAGTGGGACAAAAGCTATCTTGTGGGGAACCAAGAACAAGAAACTCAGCAGGATATTTAACCTTCCCACACAAGACTTCAACATCTCTAACAATCCCAATCGGTGAAATAGTATCTCTATTGGCGAGCTTAATTGTAACATCGATATCTTCTATCTCAGCAGGTGCAATATCGTGCATAATTTCTTTGTATAATGTATGAGGTATTGCACTAGCACTAGCACCCATATCACATAAGCCATGATAACAACGATCTCCTATTTTAACAGAAATAACAGGCATGCCTATAACAGGTCTATGTTTATCTTTAGCACCAGGCTTAGCAATTCTAGCAGTTTCTTCACAGAAACTAATAACATGCCCATCAATATTATCCTTAGCACTAGCACCCATATCACATAAGCCATGATAACAACGATCTCCTATTTTAACAGAAATAACAGGCATGCCTATAATAGGTCTATGTTTATCCTTAGCACCAGGCTTAGCAATTCTAGCAGTTTCTTCACAGAAACTAATAACATGCCCATCAATATTATTGGCCAAGAGATCTTTAACCATAGCAATATTAGGTTCAACTTTAATTTGCTCAGGGGGTTTGTGTGTCCTAATATTACTCTTGTTGACTATAGTTGAAGCTTTAGTATGATCCTTAATTCTAACAGGGAAAGGTAGTTTCTCAACATAAGAAGTGGGAACAACAGGATCATCATAAGTGATAGTTTTTTCTTCAACTTTAATAGGTGCAAATACTTTTCTTTCAATGGGAGGAATATATTTAAACCACTTCTCCTTAGGGAGATCAACACGAGTAGCAAAAGATTCACAGAAAGAAGCTACTATCTCAGAGTCAAGTCCATATTTAGTGCTAAACTTACGGAAAACATCAGTATCCATAAAAGATTTAACACAATCAAACTTAGGTGTCATACTTGACTCCTTACCTTTGTCGAGATCCCAATTTTCAGAGTTGCATTTAATCCTCTCCAATAAATCCCATCTGAATTCAATAGTCTTCATCATAAAAGAACCAGCACAATAAGTATCGAGCATGGAGCGATTGTTGTCAGAAAGCCGAGCATAATTTTTTTGAATAATCATTTCTCTTGAGAGATCATGATTGGGGCATGAATATAACATTGACTTAATCCTCACCCAAGCTTGAGCGATGCTTTCTCCTTCTCGAGGCCAAAAATTATATGTATAATTATGATCACGATGAACAAGATGCATAGGATAAAACTTCTGGTGAAATTCCAATTTCAATCGCTTATAGTCCCATGATCCCATATCATCCCATAGCCTATACCATGTCAATGCATCTCCCTTCAAAGATAAAGGGAAGACCTTCTTCTTGATAACATCATCGGGCATACCTGCAAGCTTAAATAACCCACAAACTTCATCCACATAGATTAAGTGCAAATCGGGATGCAATGTTCCATCTCCTGCAAAAGGATTAGCTAGCAGTTTCTCTATCATACCCGAAGGAATTTCAATATAAACATTTTAAGTAGGTTTAGTAGGTTGAGGGGTAACTAATTGTGGTTCCAGACAAGGTGGAGATACCCCGAACAAACCCCTCAAAGGATTATGTTCCATAGTAACAAGTGACAGTAAATTTAAGCACACTATATAAATTTTTCCTTACCAAATTCCACCTACCAAAGGCGCTTCACTCCCCGGCAACGGCATCAGAAAAGAGTCTTGATAACCCACAAGTATAGGGGATCTATCTAGTCCTTTTGATAAGTAAGAGTGTCGAACCCAACGAGGAGCATAAGGAAATGATAAGCGGTTTTCAGCAAGGTATTCTCTGCAAGCACTAAAATTATCGGTAACAGATAGTTTTGTGATAAAGTAATTGGTAACGAGTAGCAATTAATAAAAGTAAATAAGCTGCAGCAAGATGGCCCAATCCTTTTTGTAGCAAAGGACAAGCCTGGACAAACTCTTATATGAAGGAAAGCGCTCCCGAGGACACATGGGAATTATCGTCAAGCTAGTTTTCATCACGATCATATGATTCACATTCGGTACTTTGATAATTTGATATGTGGGTGGACCGGTGCTTGGGTACTGTCCTTACTTGGACAAGCATCCCACTTATGATTAACCCCCATTGCAAGCATCCGCAACTACAACATAAGTATTAAGGTAAACCTAACCATAGCATGAAACATATGGATCCAAATCAGCCCCTTACGAAGCAACACATAAACTAGGGTTTAAGCTTCTGTCACTCTAGCAACCCATCATCTACTTATTACTTCCCAATGCCTCCCTCTAGGCCCAAACAATGGTGAAGTGTCATGTAGTAGACGTTCACATGACACCACTAGAGGGATGACAACATACATCTCATCAAAATATCGAACGAATACCAAATTCACATGACTACTAATAGCAAGACTTCTCCCATGTCCACAGGAACAAACGTAACTACTCACAAAACATATTCATGTTCATAATCAGAGGGGTATTAATATGCATAATGGATCTAAACATATGATCTTCCACCAAGTAAACCAACTAGCATCAACTACAAGGAGTAATCAACACTACTAGCAACCCACAGGTACCAATCTGAGGTTTGGATACAAAGATTGGATACAAGAGATGAACTAGGGTTTGAGATGAGATGGTGCTGGTGAAGATGTTGATGGAGATTGACCCCCTCCCTATGAGAGGATCGTTGGTGATGAAGATGGTGATGATTTCCCCCTCCCGGAGGGAAGTTTCCCCGGCAGAACAGCTCTGCCGGAGCCCTAGATTGGTTCCGCCAAGGTTCCGCCTTGTGGCGGCGGAGTTTCGTCCCGTAATCTTGCTTATGATTTTTTCTCGGACGAAAGACCTCATATAGAAGAAGATGGGCATCGGAGGGCTACCAGGGGTCCACGAGCCAGGGGCGCGCCCAGGGGGATAGGGCGCGCCCCCACCCTCGTGGCTGGTGGGTGGCCCCCTCTGGTACTTCTTGCACTCAGTATTTTTAAATATTCTGGAAATAACTTCCATGAAGTTTCAGGACTTTTGGAGCTGTGCAGAATAGGTCTCTAATATTTGATCCTTTTCCAACCCAGAATTCCAGCTGCCGGCATTCTCCCTCTTCATGTAAACCTTGTAAAATAAGAGAGAATAGGCATAAGTATTGTGACATAATGTGTAATAACAGCCCATAATGCAATAAATATCGATATAAAAGCATGATGCAAAATGGACGTATCACGTACCCATACATATTTTCGGGCCGCATGAAGTGTATACGGGGTCTTCTGATCGACCACGTCTCCCTTGTGCATTTTTTGTGACGACACGCATATCTGTGGGCTCCCCGAGTGTATATGTATCATCCCTTCACTACAAAAAAAGACACATTTGTGACATTTTGGGTCGAACGAATTTTTTCCTGTCATACATATGACACTTCTATGACGATAATTGTGACAAAACTCGGTATCATCATAGATGTGGTGGGCTCCTACTATGACAGAAAATCATGATAGAAAATGGGCTTTTCGTCCTGGGCGGGCTGGAGACGCAGCTGCATGACATTCTTTGGGCCGTCCATGACGGAAAAAACCGTGGTAGAAGCGAGGGCGAGGAAAATTTCGGGGAGTTCCCGGTTATGGTGGGAGGTCGGGGGCTGAGCGATGCGCGTTTCTCTCGTACACGTACGCGCGTGTGTGCGAGGCGTTGGCTCTAACTGAACCCGAGCGAGGCGTTGGGCTCTAACTGAACCCAAGCGATTGCAGTGCAGGCTACGCGTTACTGAACCCGAGCGATTGATCAATGGCTATTAACTGAACCCGATCGAGCGATTCCTTCGCTACTGCTGCTAACTGAAGCCGACCGATTGGATGAACAATGAGTGTTGCGGGGGGGGGGGGGAGGGGGTTGGATGAACAGTGAGCGGTGGCGTTGCCTCTGGATGAACAGGACCTGGTGGTGTGGAGGGCTGGATGAACAGTAGACGGTGGAGGGGTGCCCGTGGAGGGGTGGTTGAACAGGACCCCGTGGTGTGGAGGGCTGGATGAACAGTAGACGATGAAGGGGTGGTTGAACAGTAGCCGGTGGAGTAGCGCGCGGTGGAGGCTGGATGAACAGGAGCCCGTGGAGGCAGGAGGAGGTCGACGGTAGCCCGTGGAGGCTGGAGGAGGTCGTCGGTAGCCCGTGGAGGCTGGAGGAGGTTGATACGTCTCCAACGTATCTATAATTTTTGATTGCTCCATGCTATATTATCTACTGTTTTGGACATTATTGGGCTTTATTATCCACTTTTATATTATTTTGGGACTAACCTATTAATCGGAGGCCCAGCCCAGAATTGTTGTTTTTTGCTTGTTTTAGGGTTTCGAAGAAAAGGAAATCAAACGGAGTCCAAACAGAATGAAACCTTCGGGAATGTGATTTTTAGGAATATTATGATCCGGGTGGCTTGGACCCTACGTCAAGAAAGAAAACATGAGGGCACAAGGTAGGGGGCGCGCCCACCCCCACCAGGCGCACCCTCCACCCTCATGGCCCCCCTCTTGCTCCACCGACGTACTCCTTCCTCCTATATATACCTACGTACCCCCAAACGATCAGATACGGAGCCAAAAACCCTAATTCCACCGCCGTTACTTTCTGTATCCACGAGATCCCATCTTGGGGCCTGTTTCGGAGCTCCGCCAGAGGGGGCATCGATCACGGAGGGCTTCTACATCAACACCATAGCCTCTCCGATGAAGTGTGAGTAGTTTACCTCAGACCTACGGGTCCATAGTTAGTTGCTAGATGGCTTCTTCTCTCTTTTTGGATCTCAATACAATGTTCTCCCCCTCTCTTGTGGAGATCTATTCGATGTAATCTTCTTTTTGCGGTGTGTTTGTTGAGACCGATGAATTGTGGGTTTATGATCAAGTCTATCTATGGATAATATTTGAATCTTCTTTGAATTCTTTTATGTATGATTGGTTATCTTTGCAAGGCTCTTCGAATTATCAGTTTGGTTTGGCCTACTAGATTGATCTTTCTTGCAATGGGAGAAGTGCTTAGCTTTGGGTTCAATCTTGCGGTGTCCTTTCCCGGTGACAGTAAGGGCAGCAAGGCACGTGTTGTACTGTTGCCATCGAGGATAACAAGATGGGGTTTTCTTCATATTGCATGAGTCTATCCCTCTACATCATGTCATCTTGCTTAAGGTGTTACTCTATTTTTAACTTAATACTCTAGATGCATGCTGGATAGCGGTCGATGAGTGGAGTAATAGTAGTAGATGCAGGCAGGAGTCGGTCTACTTGTCTCGGACGTGATGCCTATATACATGATCATACCTAGATATTCTCATAACTATGCTCAATTCTGTCAATTGCTCAACAGTAATTTGTTCACCCACCATAGAATACTTATGCTCTCGAGAGAAGCCACTAGTGAAATCTATGGCCCCCAGGTCTATCTTTATCATATTAATCTCCTACTACTTAGTTATTTCCTTTGCTATTTACTTTGCCTTTATTTTACTTTGCATCTTTATCATAAAAATACCAAAAATATTATCCTATCATATCTATCAGATCTCACTCTCGTAAGAGGCCCTATAGGGATTGACAACCCCTATTTGCGTTGGTTGCGAGGATTTATTTGTTTTGTGCAGGTGCAAGGGACTCGCACATAGCCTCCTACTGGATTGATACATTGGTTCTCAAAAACTGAGGGAAATACTTACGCTACTTTGCTGCATCATCCCTTCCTCTTCGGGGGAAACCAACGCAGTGCTCTAGAGGTAGCAAGAAGGATTTCTGGTGCCGTTGCCGGGGAGGTCTACGCAAAAGTCAACATGCCAAGTACCCATCATATACCCTTATCTCCCACATTACATTATTTGCCATTTGCCTCTCGTTTTCCTCTCCCCCACTTCACCCTTGCTGTTTTATTCGCCCTCTCTCCATCCTCCCTCTCTATTTGCCTCCTTTTTGTTTGCTTGTGTGTTAGTTTGTTTGCTTGTCGTTATGGCTAGTCCTTTACCTTCTGCCTCTATGTCTGAAATTGGGGAAACTATTGTCGACAATAATTCTGATGCTCCTACTAAAGAACCCACTATCTCACATATAAAAAGATTCCGTGTTGGTAGTGGTAATATTATTGGAAAAGGAGTTATTCAAGATTTCTTTACTTGTGTCGGTGCTTTAACTTCTTTGGGTAGCTCTATCCTTCATAGAACTAGTAGTCTTTCGGACGCTATTGCCATGATTTTAGTTGAACTTGAAAGACAATTCATGCACATGCATCCTTCTATACAAAGGATTTTTCTGGAATTTTCTAATGTTGAGCATTCTTCTGTTAAGCGTGCCGCTACTATCTTTTTGGCTCATGAGTTTAGATTCATAATAAAAGAGGCCAAAGAAATCTTTGCACATTATAGGGTGGATGCTTGCCGTCCTCCCATAGAGGCTATCCTCTTTGATCAAGAAGAAATAATGCGCTTTCAACCTCTAGATTATGTTGCTTTCAATGAAAATCTTAGAAAAGGGTTCCTACCAATGTTTTAGTTGACAGAATTTCTGAACTTAATGATGATTTGGCTATTCGAAATAATGAACTAGGATATTCTCTTGAATATAGGCTCACAAAGTTCTGTCAAAAGAATGCTTATAATGATGAATTGGTTGTGCAATATGAAGGACCAAAGGAGGAACCTATACCTCCCAAGGTTGATCTTGGGGAATTTTGTCCCATTAAATTTAGAACTTTTGATTACTTTTGCTTGCCTCAAAGAAAACTTGCTGCCGAACGTAGAGAATATGAAATGAGTTTTAATAATCTATCTTACTATTATGGCAATACCTAGATCTATTCTTGCTTGTTATGCCTAGCTAAGGGTGTTAAACGATAGCGTTCATTGGGAGGAAACCCAATTTTATTTTTATTCCTCGCTTTTTGCTCCTGTTTAGTAATAAATAATTTATCTAGACTCTGTTTTGGTTGTGTTTTTTGTGTTTAATTAGTGTTTGTGCCAAGTAGAACCGTTGGGAAGACTTGGGGAAAGTCTTGTTGAACTTGCTGTAAAAAACAGAAACTTTAGCGCTCACGAGAACTGCTGTCATTTTTATTTCGAGAGTGCTATTTAGTTAATTCTTTTTGAAGATAATTAATAGATAAATTACTCACGTCCAGAAATTTATTTTATAATTTTTGGGGTTCCAGATCTTGCGGTAGCTACAGATTACTACAGACTGTTCTGTTTTTGACAGATTCTGTTTTTCATGTGTTGTTTGCTTATTTTGATGAATCTATGGCTAGTAAAATAGTTTATAAACCATAGAGAAGTTGGAATAAAGTAGGTATAACACCAATATAAATAAATAATGAGTTAATTACAGTACCTTGAGGTGATATTTTATTTTCTTTCGCTAACGGAGCTCACGAGATTTTCTACTTTAAGTTTTGTGTTGTGAAGTTTTCAAGTTTTGGGTAAAGATTTGATGGATTATGGAACAAGGAGTGGCAAGAGCCTAATCTTGGGGATGCCCATGGCACCCCCAAGATAATCTAAGGACACCTAAAAGCCAAAGCTTGGGGATGCCCCGGAAGGCATCCCCTCTTTCGTCTACTTCTATCGGTAACTTTACTTGGAGCTATATTTTTATTTACCACATGATATGTGTTTTGCTTGGAGCGTCTTGTATGATTTGAGTCTTTGCTTGTTAGTTTACCACAATCATCCTTGCTGTACACACCTTTTGAGAGAGCCATACATGATTTGGAATTTGTTAGAATACTCTATGTGCTTCGCTTATATCTTTTGAGTTATATAATTTTGCTCTAGTACTTCACTTATATCTTTTAGAGCACGGTGGTGGATTTGTTTTATAGAAACTATTGATCTCTCATGCTTCACTTAGATTATTTTGAGAGTCCTAATAGCATGGTAATTTGCTTAAAATCTTAATATGCTTGGTATGCAAGATTAATAATAAAACCTTCTTATGAGTGTGTTGAATACTATGATAAGTTTGATACTTGATAATTGTTTTGAGATATAGAGATGGTGATATTAAAGTCATGCTAGTTGAGTAGTTGTGAATTTAAGAAATACTTTTGTTGAAGCTTGTGATTCCCATAGCATGCACGTATGGTGAACCGTTATGTGATGAAGTCGGAGCATGATTTATTTATTGATTGTCTTCCTTATGAGTGGCGGTCGGGGATGGGCGATGGTCTTTTCCTACCAATCTATCCCCCTAGGAGCATGCGCGTAATACTTTGCTTTGATAACTTGTAGATTTTTGCAATAAGTATATGAGTTCTTTATGACTAATGTTGAGTCCATGGATTATACGCACTCTCACCCTTCCACCTTTGCTAGCCTCTCTAATACCGCACACCTTTCGCCGGTATCATACACCCACCATATACCTTCCTCAAAACAGCCACCATACCTACCTATTATGGAATTTCCATAGCCATTCCGAGATATATTGCCATGCAACTTTCCACCGTTCCGTTTATTATGACACACTCCATCATTGTCATATTGCTTAGCATGATCATGCAGTTGACATCGTATTTGTGGCAAAGCCACCATTCATAATTCTTTCATACATGTCACTCATGAGTCATTGCATATCCCGGTACACCGCCGGAGGCATTAACATAGAGTCATATTTTGTTCTAAGTATCGAGTTGTAATTGTTGAGTTGTAAGAAAAATAAAAGTGCGATGATCATCATTATTAGAGCATTGTCCCAGTGAGGAAATGATGATGGAGACTATGATTCCCCCACAAGTCGGGATGAGACTCCGGACGAAAAATAAATAAAAGAGGCCAAAGAAGCCCAAATAAAAAAAGAGAAAGAAAAGAGGCCATAAAAAAAGAGAAAATGCCCAAATAAAAAAATGGGAGAAAAAGAGAGAAGGGACAATGTTACTATGCTTTTACCACACTTGTGCTTCAAAGTAGCACGATGATCTTCATAGTAGAGAGTCTCTCATGTATCACTTTGATATACTAGCGGGAATCTTTCATTATAGAACTTGGCTTGTATATTCCAATGATGGGCTTCCTCAAATTGCCCTAGGTCTTCATGAGCAAGCAAGTTGGAAGCACACCCACTTAGTTTCTTTTTGAGATTTGACATACTTATAGCTCTAGTGCATCCGTTGCATGGCAATCCCTACTCACTCACATTGATATCTATTGATGGGCATCTCCATAGCCCGTTGATACGCCTAGTTGATGTGAGACTATCTTCCCCTTTTTGTCTTCTCCACAACCACCATTCTATTCCACCTATAGTGCTATATCCATGGCTCATGCTCATGTATTGCCTGAAAATCGAAAAAGTTTTGAGAATGTCAAAAGTATGAAACAATTGCTTGGCTTGTCATCGGGGTTGTGCATGATTTAAATATTTTGTGTGGTGAAGATAGAGCATAGCCAGACTATATGATTTTGTAGGGATAACTTTCTTTAGCCATGTTATTTTGAGAAGACATAATTGCTTTGTTAGTATGCTTGAAGTATTATTATTTTTATGTCAAGATGAACTTTTGTCTTGAATCTTTCGGATCTGAATATTCATACCACAATTAAGAAGAATTACATTAAAAATTATGCCAAGTAGCACTCCGCATCAAAATTCAGTTTTTATCATTTACCTACTCGAGGACGAGCAGTAATTAAGCTTGGGGATGCTTGATACGTCTCCAACGTATCTATAATTTTTGATTGCTCCATGCTATATTATCTACTATTTTGGACATTATTGGGTTTTGTTATCCACTTTTATATTATTTTTGGGACTAACCTATTAACCGGAGGCCCAACCCAGAATTGCTGTTTTTTTGCCTGTTTTAGGGTTTCAAAGAAAAGGAATATCAAACAGAGTCCAAACGGAATGAAACCTTCGGGAACGTGATTTTTAGGAAGATTATGATCCGGGAGACTTGGACCGTACGTCAAGAAAGAAAACAGGAGGGCACGAGGTAGGGGGGCGCGCCCACCCCCACCAGGCGTGCCCTCCACCCTCGGGGGCCCCCTGTTGCTCCACCGACGTACTCCTTCCTCCTATATATACCTACGTACCCCCAAACGATCAGATACGGGGCCAAAACCCTAATTCCACCGCCGTAACTTTCTGTATCCACGAGATCCCATCTTGGGGCCTGTTCCGGAGCTCCGCCGGAGGGGACATCGATCACTGAGGACTTCTACATCAACACCATAGCCTCTCCGATGAAGTGTGAGTAGTTTACCTCAGACCTACGGGTCCATAGTTAGTATCTAGATGGCTTCTTCTCTCTTTTTGGATCTCAATACAATGTTCTCCCCCTCTCTTGTGGAGATCTATTCGATGTAATCTTCTTTTTGCGGTGTGTTTGTTGAGACCGATGAATTGTGGGTTTATGATCAAGTCTATCTATGAATAATATTTGAATCTTCTCCGAATTCTTTTATGTATGATTGGTTATCTTTGCAAGGCTCTTCGAATTATCAGTTTGGTTTGGCCTACTAGATTGATCTTTCTTGCAATGGGAGAAGTGCTTAGCTTTGGGTTCAATCTTGCGGTGTCCTTTCCCGGTGACAGTAAGGGCAGCAAGGCACGTATTGTATTGTTGCCATCGAGGATAACAAGATGGGGTTTTCTTCATATTGCATGAGTCTATCCCTCTACATCATGTCATCTTGCTTAAGGCGTTACTCTATTTTTAACTTAATACTCTAGATGCATGCTGGATAGCGGTCGATGAGTGGAGTAATAGTAGTAGATGCAGGTAGGAGTCGGTCTATTTGTCTCGGACGTGATGCCTATATACATGATCATACCTAGATATTCTCATAACTATGCTCAATTCTGTCAATTGCTAAACAGTAATTTGTTCACCCATCGTAGAATACTTATGCTCTCGAGAGAAGCCACTAGTGAAACCTATGGCTCCCGGGTCTATCTTTATCACATTAATCTCCTACTACTTAGTTATTTCCTTTGTTATTTCCTTTGCCTTTATTTTACTTTGCATCTTTATCATAAAAATACCAAAAATATTATCTTATCATATCTATCAAATCTCACTCTCGTAAGTGGCCCTACAGGGATTGACAACCCCTATTTGCGTTGGTTGCGAGGATTTATTTGTTTTGTGCAGGTGCAAGGGACTCGCGCGTAGCCTCCTACTAGATTGATACCTTGGTTCTCAAAAACTGAGGGAAGTACTTACGCTACTTTGCTGCACATCCCTTCCTGTTCAGGGAAAACCAACATAGTGCTCAAGAGGTAGCAGAGGTCGACGGTGGAGATGAACAATATCATGTGGAGTCCCGTTTTGCAGTACACCACACCCCTCCCGATGAACAGGACCCCTGTTTCGACTGTAGGAGGTCCGTTTCGTCTGTTTTGCGGTACGCCACACCCCTCCCGATCAACAGGACCCCCGTTTCGACCATTGGAGGTCCTTTCCTCTATTTTGCGGTACGCCACACCCCTCCCGATCAACAGGACCCCCGTTTCGACCATAGGAGGTCCGTTTCCTCCGTTCCGCGGTACACTAGGCCTCGTTTCCATCGCCTGTTCCGTCCAAGGCCTCCCGATGAACACGACCACGCATTCCGTTCCGACCCAGCCAGTTGGCTCCCACGCGTTCCGTTGCGTCCCGATGAACACGACGCATTCTGTTGCCTCCCCATGAACACGACGCATTCCGTTGCCTCCCCATGAACACGACGACGACGCATTCCATTGCCTCCCCATGAACACGACGACGACGTTGTTTCTCCGTTCCGACCTAGCCATGTACACGGGCCCTGGCCGTATGTATGCGCGAGTAGGCGTTCGAGACCCTACCCCTATGTACACATACGTGGCCGTATTTTCTTTCTTGCACCCTGGCTGTTGTACATACGTGTACATGCTACGTGTGCGCCTCTACTACGACACGTGCGCGTCTCTACTATGACACGTGCGCACCTCTACATCGACCAGTATGTATGTACACGTTCGTGACCAGAAGACAACGCTACGTACGCTTCGACCAGGTGGGTCCCGACTATCAGGCACTTCCTTGCCTGCGAAGATGTAGCTGGTGGGTCCCAGCAGTTAGGGGGGCGAATCGTTTTTTTGCCCGGACGCACTTCCTTGCGTGCGAAGGTGTAGCTGGTGGGTCCCAGCAGTCAGGGGGGTGAATCGTTTTTTTGCCCGGACGCACTTCCTTGCGTGCGAAGGTGTAGCTGGTGGGTCCCAGCAGTCGGGGGCAAATTGTTTTTTTCCGGACACACTTCCTTGCATCCGAAGATGTAGCTGGTGGGTCCCAGCAGTCAGGGGGCGAATCATTTTTTTCCGGACGCAGTTCCTTGCGTGCGAAGATGTAGCTTGTGGGTCCTAGTAGTCAGGGGGCGAATCATTTTTTTCGCGAAATACGGTGGCCCGTCCGGTGGGTCCCCGCTGTCAGGTGGAGGAATAATTATTTTGCGCGTAATAAGGAGGCACTTCCTTGCGGCTGCCATGGACCCAGCTGTCAGCCTCTCCACGTACAGTCCACGTCCGATGGAAGTCGTTCCTTGACCATGTTGACCATGCCGCGCTGAGAGCACCAGGGCGGTGGACGACGGCGAGGCCTAGGAAGGGGACGACACGGAGCCGGGGAAGACGCGGCAGTGGATGCACACGTGGAGAGGAGTACGAGGGTTCACTGGTTCGGCTGCGCTACCGTCGCCGCAGAATAACAGGGGGTGTGGGTGAGTGGAGGGATGGCCTAGCCAGCGGTGAGAGTAGTAGGGGGCGGTGAGGCCTCCGCGGCAGCGCAACCGACCACGGGAGACAGGAGCATGCGACACGACCGGCGCTGCTTTGGGCGGCTGGAGCAAGAAGACCAGAGGTTGAAGAAGCATGACGGCTATTGGATGGACATCGTACGGTCACTACAGCTAGAATCATTTATATTGACTAAGTTGACAAAGCCCTTGGTATGTCAACTTAGTAGGCCCAACGGTGCGCCCCAAATGTCAGGGGGAGGAATCATTTTTTGGGCGGGTGAAGCTAGAATATCCGAGATTGAAGAAGAAGCACGGCATCCGTTGGATGGACATCCAATGGCCACTGCTGCTAGAACCGTGTGTTGACTATAAGTTGACAAAGCCTTGCATACGCGTCAACTCTGTTTTTTTAGGGGACACATCAACTTAGTAAGGCCAGAAGTGTGTGGCAGAGAACTTATATCCCATTTGAGATTTGTAAGAATGTGTAGCCAATTTTTGAATTCTAATGGAATTTACTACAACCCATTTACAGTTTGTTAAAAGTACAGCCCATTTCAACCAACCGTTCAAAACAGAATTCAATAAAATTTCCCACATTTTGATGGGATCCGAAATATTTTTATCCTCAAATTTCTAGTCAGATTAAATACAATTTCAATATAAATTTATATTACATAAAAATCCAATGAAACATTGCGCTCGCAACAATTAATGGAATTAAAATTTTCAATATCCAAAAATAATATTTTATAAAGGAATCACGTGTTTGGTGTAGTTACTGCCCAGTTTTTATAATTACATCCCATTTATTATTTCTTAAAGCTCACTTTCTTGTTACGCCTAATGCATCCCTCCTAGGAAAGATTTGCAGCCCAGCGGAGCGGAGAATAACAACTTGACCTTGCCTGGGTATTCCTAAAAAAAGTATAGTTCGGCTAGCCATTTTCAGCTTGAAAAAAATTAATATCTGGGCTGGATATCTGGCCTGGGCTAGACGGGCCACAACCCGCCCAGTTAATACCTGCAGCGATGTTTTCGTTGTTGTTCAGAGGAGAAAAGATAATATTTGGGCTAAACATCGAAAAACTCTACAGTGCTCACACCTCAAAAACACAAATACTGCTCGAGCTGCTTGGTTCCAGCTGTCGGCCGCTTCTTGTGCAATTCTCTCGTTTATTGACTACTCCCTCCTTTCCGGTTTATAAGGCTCAATTCAAAAATCTCACCAACCAAGGTAGATGATGAGTGGTGGAATATTTTTTGTAGTTTGC